>NC_034177.2:74078845-74381114 GCF_002021735.2 Oncorhynchus kisutch | reverse complement strand
TTTCATAGTGCATTCTCTGATAGCAGTCCAGTCAGTCTTAGTTGGATACATCTCCACAATCCTGGCCAGCAGCGCCGTTATCTGGTCCTGATATGCGCCATTCTCAGCCCACAGGTAGTTGCAATCAAACTGTCCCTGTACATCCGCCCACCTGAGTCCCAGTTTCTTTTTACAGATATGGGCTATCTCAGCAGCAGATGGTTTGTACTGACCCACTAATACCCTCATCTCTGCTGAATATTTCACAGCGTCCTTACTTGGGTCTGGTAGATCCTCTACAATGTCTTTGATTTCATCATGTCTCCACGTCCTCTGGACATACACAATGGGGTTCCATGCTGCGGCGGCAGCAGCATTAGCATCATCAGGTCGAGGCTGAGGGTTAGGACAGGCCATCAGAGGGTATTGATGATACATGTCTAATGCTGGGTCGTATTGGAAGGGGGTAGAGACACGCCTCTCCGTCCTGGCCCGTAGACGGTCCTTCAACGGGGGAGTCAGCTGGGGTGCCCCTCCGTCCTCACTTTCCTCACTGGAGCTGAGTGGAGGAGCCTTGAGAAAAGGATTGTTGATCTTTTTACCCTTCTGGCGTGCTCCCCCCACTGCGCCTCCAGTGAGACTGGCCGGAGTCACTCCAGACCCTGTCAGGACTTCAGCCAGGCTCCGTGCCAGACGATCAATCACCGTGGTGTTGGGAGAGACAGGGGGTGGGGTTGCAGGTTGTATTGGTCTTGCATCCAACGGATCAGCAGGAGGCGCCTGAGGAGGAGGGAGGTCCGGCAACACTGGGTAGAGAGTTTGAGGAGTACAGTAGGGAGGGGGACAGTCTCTGTCATCATCATCCTTCCTATTCCTTCTCACTGTTTCATCTTTCCCCTTCTTTTCTCCTTCCTCAGTCTGAAGTACCATATTCAGACAGGGTTTTCCCCAAAATGTGTCCTGTCTTTTCTTCCGTTTGTCAGCTTCCCTTTCCCATTTCCTGAATTTCACCCAGTCAATTTGATCCTTTTTTCCTAGTTTACCTTCCTTCTCTACCAATCTCTTTCTTACCTCATCTAACAGCGTCACACTTAGTGTCCCTGTCAAAGGAAAACCACCCTCTCTATGCCATAGAAGTACCTGTTCCAGAATATCCCTACCCCATTTATCTACCATAACCTTCAAGGCTCCAGTAGGAGGGTCCGGAATGCCTGGTTCTTTGCACTCGCGCGCGCCCATGGCTCCTTAGTCTCACACACACAATCTCACTCCCACTCTCTCTCTCACACACACACACACACACAGGGAGAGAAAAAAAATTACAACAGGAATTCCTTAAGTACTTCACACAGAATTTTACTGATCACCCACACAGGATTGGTCAGATGCTCACACAGAACTGGTCAGATGTCCACACAGAACATCAGAACATAAAAAGGTAACCCACACAGAGTCTACCTACCGCGCCCACACAGAACGCTCCTACAAAATACTCACACAGAGTAACCCAGGGCATACCTGGCTAGCACATTAAAATAATTGGAATTCACCACCTCTGAGAGTCACTTAGACAATCACACAGATCCACAGAATGAGGTCCTTCTTCCACTAGGGCTTCACCAAGCTCTAAGTCCTATCAAACTCAACTTCAAATGTGGTTTGCTAATCTCACCTCTTTTTTTAAATATTTTTTTTACTATGTTCGGGATGTGGTATCCACTCGGCTCGCTGCCTCTCCGATCTTAGGTTGGTCCATCTGCTCCGTTCTCGAAGTGTGGTCTCCCTGAGATCCCGAGTTTGAGGGATCCCTTGTGCACGATTACCTAGGTCGTCAGGAGCGGTCACCGAGTGAAGATTCACATCCCATCCCCGTGGCCAAATGTCGTGGAAATTTCCTTAATTACCAAATGATGAGAGAGCAAATCACACGAGTCAGAGTTATGCTTAATCTTCACCTTTAATAATAATTAAGCTTTTGCAATAGCATTTTGACTTTCAACAGTTCAGTATCTCTAATGAAAAGTTGAAAGTGCTCAACATAATGGCAAATGGGATCCTTTATAGCAAAGATCCACCCCCCTCCTAGACGACATGACAAAACACAGGTCTTAGGAACTTACACAAAGAAAAAACCTTACTTCAGAGAGAATATCCCCTAGTCAGACAGAGTGGGCTATAAATTATCGTTCAGTTTGGTCTCCTAAACAATGCTCTTATCTCGTCCTTGGTACAAAATGGTACCAAGACATTACCCCCACCCTATGATATATATCAAATTGTCATTTAGATAGAACCAATTCTAAATACAACCAATCCTGGACAAACTCCCGGAGAGGAGAGTGACCCTATAGGTCAACAAAGAGGGAGCATAGAATGATTCCAGACACTGCCACCCTCCTTTCCCCGGAGAGAAAAGTAGGGAGTCACTGGCACACAGAAAATATATGTTTACACATGATGACCCCTTGACCTCTCCCCTCTCTGCGGCCCATGCAACTTAGTCTTGACATAGAACAGATAACTGCCAATGGCCACCACTATAGTACAACAAAATACATTCTTATGAGAAATAACTCATAAGCATATCATGAAAATAAAACATCTTATCTATGTTACCCAACTAATTCTGATCATTCCACAACAAAGTAATGATGGACCGTTGTTTCTATTTGCTTATTTGAGTTGTTCTTGACATAATATGGACTTGGTCTTTTACCAAATTGGGCTATCTTCTGTATACCCCCCTACCTTGTCACAACACATCTGATTGGCTCAAATGCATTAAGAAGGAAAGAAATTCCACAAATTAACTTTCAAGAAGACAAGATATACATATTATTAGTACATTTGGATAGAAAACACTCTGAAGTTTCTAAAACTGTTTGAATCATGTCTTGAAGTCTAACAGAACTTATGTAGCAGGCAAAACCCAGAGGACAAACCATTCAGATAATTCTTTTGAGGTCATTCTTTTCAATGTGTTTTCATTGGGAAACCAGATTTCTAAAGGACCTTCTTGCAGTTCCTACCGCATCCACTGGATGTCACCAGTCTTTAGAAATTGGTTGAGGTTTTTCCTTTGTGTAATGAAGAAGTAGCCCTGTTCAAAACGAGGGTCACTTCAAGTGTACTGTTAGAGGCGCGTGATCAGAAAGGTAGCGTCAGTTTGTTTTCTTCCTGTATTGAACACAGATCATTCCGTCTTCAATTGTATCGATTATTTACTTAAGAAAATACCTAAAGTTGTATTACAAAAGTAGTTTGAAATGTTTTGGCAAAGTTTACAGGTAACTTGAGATATTTTGTAGTCACGTTGCGCAAGTTGGAACCGGTGTTTTTCTGGATCAAACGCGCCAAATAAATGGACATTTTGGATATATATCGATGGAATGAATTGAACAAAAGGACCATTTGTGATGTTTATGGGACATATGAGTGCCAAAAAAAGAAGTTCGTCAAAGGTAAGGCATGATTTATATTTTTATTTCTGCGTTGTGTCGCGCCTGCAGGGTTGAAATATGTTCTCTCTTTGTTTACGGAGGTGCTACCCTCAGATAATAGCATCGTTTGCTTTCGCCAAAAAGCCTTTTTGAAATCTGACATGTTGGCTGGATTCACAACACGTGTTGCTTTAATTTGGTATCTTACATGTGTGATTTCATGAAAGTTTGATTTTTATAGTAATTTATTTGAATTTGGCGCTCTGCATTTTCACTGGCTTTTGGCCAGGTGGGAAACTATTCATACCACATTACTTATTCCATATTTTGTTGAGTTAGTCAGGTTTCAAATGGACTAAATAGATTGTTCTCTCACCCATCTACACACACACACACACACACACACACACACACACACACACACACACACACACACACTACCCCATGAGAAAGGGAAAACATGTTTTTAGAAATGTTGGCAAATTTATTGAAAATGAAAGACATCTTATGTAGGTAAGTGTTCACACCCCTTTGATATGACAAATTGAGCCCAGGTGCATCCAATTTCCTTCGATCATCCTACAACTTGATTGGAGTCAGCCTGTGGGCATTTTCATTGAATGTTAGTTGAATGTGCATGTCAGAGCAGAAACTAAACCATGATGTCCAAGGAACTGTCCATAGATAGAATTGTGATAAGGCATATACAGTGCCTTGCGAAAGTATTCGGCCCCCTTGAACTTTGCAACCTTTTGCCACATTTCAGGCTTCAAACATAAAGATATAAAACTGTATTTTTTTGTGAAGAATCAACAACAAGTGGGACACAATCATGAAGTGGAACGACATTTATTGGATATTTCAAACTTTTTTAACAAATCAAAAACTGAAACATTGGGTGTGCAAAATTATTCAGCCCCCTTAAGTTAATACTTTGTAGCGCCACCTTTTGCTGCGATTACAGCTGTAAGTCGCTTGGGGTATGTCTCTATCAGTTTTGCACATCGAGAGACTGAAGTTTTTTGCCATTCCTCCTTGCAAAACAGCTCGAGCTCAGTGAGGTTGGATGGAGAGCATTTGTGAACAGCAGTTTTCAGTTCTTTCCACAGATTCTCGATTGGATTCAGGTCTGGACTTTGACTTGGCCATTCTAACACCTGGATATGTTTATTTTTGAACCATTCCATTGTAGATTTTGCTTTATGTTTTGGATCATTGTCTTGTTGGAAGACAAATCTCCGTCCCAGTCTCAGGTCTTTTGCAGACTCCATCAGGTTTTCTTACAGAATGGTCCTGTATTTGGCTCCATCCATCTTCCCATCAATTTGAACCATCTTCCCTGTCCCTGCTGAAGAAAAGCAGGCCCAAATCATGATGCTGCCACCACCTTGTTTGACAGTGGGGATGGTGTGGTCAGGGTGATGAGCTGTGTTACTTTTACGCCAAACATAACGTTTTGCATTGTTGCCAAAAAGTTACATTTTGGTTTCATCTGACCAGAGCACCTTCTTCCACATGTTTGGTGTGTCTCCCAGGTGGCTTGTGGCAAACTTTAAACGACACTTTTTATGGATATCTTTAAGAAATGGCTTTCTTCTTGCCACTCTTCCATAAAGGCCAGATTTGTGCAATATACAACTGATTGTTGTCCTATGGACAGAGTCTCCCACCTCAGCTGTAGATCTCTGCAGTTCATCCAGAGTGATCATGGGCCTCTTGGCTGCATCTCTGATCAGTCTTCTCCTTGTATGAGCTGAAAGTTTAGAGGGATGGCCAGGTCTTGGTAGATTTGCAGTGGTCTGATACTCCTTCCATTTCAATATTATCGGTTGCACAGTGCTCCTTGGGATGTTTAAAGCTTGGGAAATATTTTTGTATCCAAATCCGGCTTTAAACTTCTTCACAACAGTATCTCGGACCTGCCTGGTGTGTTCCTTGTTCTTCATGATGCTCTCTGCGCTTTTAACGGACCTCTGAGACTATCACAGTGCAGGTGCATTTATACGGAGACTTGATTACACACAGGTGGATTGTATTTATCATCATTAGTCATTTAGGTCAACATTGGATCATTCAGAGATCCTCACTGAACTTCTGGAGAGAGTTTGCTGCACTGAAAGTAAAGGGGCTGAATAATTTTGCACGCCCAATATTTCAGTTTTTGAATTGTTAAAAAAGTTTGAAATATCCAATAAATGTCGTTCCACTTCATGATTGTGTCCCACTTGTTGTTAATTCTTCACAAAAAAATACAGTTTTATATCTTTATGTTTGAAGCCTGAAATGTGGCAAAAGGTTGCAAAGTTCAAGGGGGCCAAAAACTTTCGCAAGGCACTGTATATGGGGAAGGGTGTAAAACAATGTATAGTGTTGAAAGTTTCCAAGAGCACAGTAGTCTCCATCATTGGGAAATTGAATATGGAACTACCCATACACTGCCTAGAGCAGGCCATCCAACTAAACTGAATAACCAGGCAAGACAGACCTTGGTTAGGGAGGTGACCGAGAACCCAATTACCCCTCTGACAGAAGTAGAGTTTCTTGACTGAGATTGGAGAACCTGCCAGAAAGACAAGTCTATAGCACTGGGCTTTATGGGAGAGTGGCCAGATGGAAGCCATTCCTGGGAAAAAGGCACATGACAGCACACCTGGAATTTGCAACAAAAGGCAGGTGGAAAGAGTCTGAGTGTAACGGCTCTCGTTGGTGGTAGAAAGAGTAGACCAAGGCGCAGCGTGGAAAGTGTTCATGATTTTAATTTAAAAAAACACTCAAAATAGAAACCGAAAACACACAGTTCTGTCAAGCCACAGTAACTAAACAGAAAACAAGATCCCACAACCTAATGGTGGGAAAGGGCTGCCTAAGTATGATCCCCAATCAGAGACAACGATAGACGGCTGCCTCTGATTGGGAGCCACACTCGGCCAAAAACAAAACATAGATTTTCCCACCCTGACCTAACCAAACATAGAGAATAATAAGGTTCTAAGGTCAGGGCGTGACAGAGCAAAAGGCAAAAGATTGTGGTCTGATGAGAAAAATGTTACTCTTTGGCCTAAATGCAAATCGATATTTCTGGAGAAAACCAGGCACAGATCATCACCCATCTAACACCATCTCTACCATGAAGCATGGTGGTGGCAGCATCATGCTATGGGGATGCTTTTCTTCGGCAGGGACTGGGAGGCTGATAAGAGTAAAGGGAACAATGCATGGAGCAAAATACAGACAAATCCTTGATGAGAACCTGCTACAGAGTGCAATCTTAGAATGGGGCGAAGATTTATATTCCAACAGGACAATGACCAAGCATACAGCCAAAGCAACACTGGAATGGCTTCAGAACAAGAATGTAAAAGTCCTTCAGTAACCCAGCCAAAGCACAGACAATTGAAAATCTGTGGAAAACTTGAAGATTGCTGTTCCCCGCCAGTCCCCATCGAACTCAGAGCTTGAAAAAATCTGCAAGGAAGAATGGGGGGGAAATCCACAAATCCATATGCGTAAAGCTGATACAGACATACCCAAGACAAAGGTTTAATCACCGCCATTGGTACAAAGTATTGATTCTAAAAACATGTTTTCACTTTATCACTACAGGGTAGTGTGTGTAGATGCAAAATATATATTTTTTGTTTGTTTGTCTCTCTGTAAAACTACTAGCCACCTAGCAATTTTATGATGTTGGCTTTATCTAGCCCAGATTGGTTCCTAATCTCCCATCCTCATAACTAGCTACCAAAAAGCAAGCTATCCATCAAGTTAGAGTAGCTAACTTGCCTAGCTAGCTTAGCTGTCATGCCTACAGGCAAGGTTGGTAGAGTTTAGAAAAGCAATAAATAACTTCATGTACTAAATACATCTCAGATTCCTTCAAAGCTTTTACCCAGATTTAAGCAGAGATGCAGAGAAGCATATTTAGTTTCTTAAAAAAAAGACCTGCCAGGAGGATAGAAACAGTCCAAGAGATGTGCTTAGATATGCATCCTCATGTACTTTGTGCCCCCTCAGATTTGAGATGCATGTCTCACCTGGGAATTACTGCTTACAAGCAAAAACTCAAAACAGGAAGTACCACACAACAAAACAGAAGTTGTCCAATGAAACTGATGCTAAACTTCATGACTGCTTCACTAGCACAGACTGGAATATGTTCTGGGATTCATCTGATAACATTGAGGAGTGACCAGTCACCGGCTTCAATAATAAGTGCGTCGACAACGTCCCTCCCCACAGTGACCATATGTACATATCCCAACAAAAAGCAATCCCAACAAATAGCCACAGGCAACATCCTCACTGAGCTAAAGGCTAGAACTGTCTCTTTCAAGGAGCGGGACACTGATCAGAACGCTTATAAGAAATCCCGCTAATACCTCCTATGAGCCATCAAACAGGTAAAGTGTTAATATAGGACTATGATCAAATCCTACTACACCAGCTCTGACTCTCTTCGGATGTGGCATGACTAGCAAACTATTACCGATTACAAATGGAAGCCAGCCGCAAGTTTCCCAGTGATGCAAGCCATCTGTCACGGTCGTTGTATGGAGGAGACCAAGGTGCGGCGTGGTAAGCGTACATACTTCTTTAATAAAAAAAGACCACTGAACAAACTATACAAAACAAACCGTTTATATGAGAAGGGCAGAACAGGCAACTAAACGTAGAAGAAGAACCAACAAACTACCCAAGGAATATGGCTACCTAAATATGGTCCCCAATCAGAGACAACGATAAACAGCTGCCTCTGATTGAGAACCAATCTAGACATATAAACACCTAGACTTACAAAAACACCTAGACTTACAAAAACACCTAGACTTACAAAAACAAAACAAACCACCCTCGTCACACCCTGACCTAACCAAAATAATAAAGAAAACAAAGATAACTAAAGTCAGGGCGTGACACTATCAGACGAGCTAATATGCCTTCTATGCTCGCTTCGAGGCAAGCAACACACAGGCAATACACTCTCCGGCATACTTTAATCCTTAAGAGTCGATTGATGCACCCGTATGTAGAGTTGAAGTCGGAAGTTTACATACACTTAGGTTGGAGTCATTAAAACTCGTTTTCAACCACTCCACACATTTCATGTTTATAAGCTATAGTTTTGGCAAGTCGGTTAGGACATCTACGTTGTGCATTTTTCCAACAATTATTATTATTTCACTTATAATGTGTCACAATTCCAGTCAGTCAGAAGTTTACATACACTAAGTTCACTGTGCCTTTAAACAGCTTGGAAAATTCCAGAAAAATTGTGTCATGGCTTTCAAAGCCTCTGACATCATTTGAGTCAATTGGAGGTGTACCTGTGGATGTATTTCAAGGCCTACCTTCAAACTCAGTGCCTATTTGCTTGACATCATGGGAAAATCAAAAGAAATTAGCCAAGTCCTCAGAAAAAAATGGTAGACCTTGATAAGTCTGGTTCATCCTTGGGAGCAATTTCCAAATGCCTGAAGGTACCATGTTCATCTATACAAACAATAGTATGCAAGTATAAGCACCATGGGACCACGCAGCCGTTATACCTCTCAGGTCTGTCTCTTAGAGATGAACGTACTTGGTGCGAAAAGTGCAAATCAATCCCAGAACAACAGCAAAGGACTCTGTGAAGATGCTGGAGGAAACAGGTACAAAAGTATCTATATCCACAGTAAAATGAGTCCTATATTGCCATAAAAAAGCCAGACTACGGTTTGCAACTGCACATGGGGACAGAGATCATACTTTTTGGAGAAATGTCCTCTGGTCTGAAGAAACAAAAATAGATCTGTTTGGCCATAATGACCATCGTTATGTTTGGAGGAAAATGGGGGAGGCTTGCAAGCAGAAGAACACCCTCCAATCGTGAAGCACGGGGGTGTCAGCATCATGTTGTGGGGGTGATTTGCTGCAGGAGGGACTGGTGCACTTCACAAAATAGATGGCATCATGAGAATGGAAAATTATCTGGATATATTGAAGCAAAAACTCAAGACCTCAGTCAGGAAGTTGAATTTTGGTCGCAAATAGGTCTTCCAAATGGACAATGACCCCAAGCATACTTCCAAAGTTGTGACAAAATGGCTTAAGGACAACAAAGTCAAGGTATTGGAGTGGCCATCACAAAACCCTGACCTCAATCCTATAGAAAATTTGTGGACAGAACTGAAAAAGCGTGTGCGAGCAAGGAGGCCTACAAACCTGACTCAGTTACACGAGCTTTGTCAGGAGGAATGGGCCAAAATTAACTTATTGTGGAAGGCTACCTGAAACGTTTGACCCAAGTTAAACCATTTAAATGCAATGCTACCAAATACTAATTGAGTGTATGTAAACTTCTGACCCACTGGGAATGTTATTCAAGAAATAAAATCTGAAATAAATCATTCTCTCTACTATTATTCTGACATTTCACATTCTTAAAATAAAGTGGTGATCTTAACTGACCTAAAACAGGGAATTTTTACTCAGATTAAATGTCAGGATTTGTGAAAAACTGAGTTTAAATGTATTTGTCTAAGTTGTATGTAAACTTCCGACTTCAACTGTACATAATAAATAAATCCCAATCAAGATCGGTCGGTTTAAGTGAGAGAGAACTTTTTTTCTATTTTTACATGGGCTCCATTTCAATCCACAGCATCACTGTCGGCCTTCCGTATTTGCGGTGTTTAGTGGCAGAGCTACACCTCTGTTTGTCAGACCAGGAGACATCCCAATAATCACTTTACTCACCGGTACCGCCGTTTAAACAATGAATGGATGTATGGAACTAGTTTTGTTAGGGTTAAATATGTGTAAAGAAATATATATGTTTTCTTATTTTCTCACCCACAATTTAGAACTTTAGGGATTAACACTAAGTAAGCCTTCAAGATAAGATCATGGAATGGCCCTTGCTTATGGAAGGTTTTAAAGTTTCTCTTAGTGATAAGGCGTGGTTTAGTTTTAGACAAGTTTGTGTTTCTTACAGACTATGGGACAGTGATCACTGAGGTCCATAGAAAAAACACCACTAATTGAGGATTTATTAGGGTTATTTGTAAGTATGAGATTAATTATAGTGGATTTGGCAGGATTCTTTACATTCAAACGCGTGGGCGTGTGTTCAGATCAATACATGCTGATTAGGCCTTCAGACAAGGGAGTAAGTCAATTGAGATTCAGATGCACAATATCACTATTTCAAATCAAATCAAATCAAATTTTATTTGTCACATACACATGGTTAGCAGATGTTAATGCGAGTGTAGCGAAATGCTTGTGCTTCTAGTTCCGACAATGCAGTAATGACCAACAAGTAATCTAACTAACAATTCCAAAACTACTGTCTTATACACAGTGTAAGGGGATAAAGAATATCTACATAAGGATATATGAGTGATGGTACAGAACAGCATAGGCGAGATACAGTAGATGATATCGAGTACAGTATATACATATGAGATGAGTATGTAAACAAAGTGGCATAGTTAAAGTGGCTAGTGATACATGTATTACATAAGGATGCAGTCGATGATATAGAGTACAGTATATACGTATGCATATGAGATGAATAATGTAGGGTAAGTAACATTATATAAGGTAGCATTGTTTAAAGTGGCTAGTGATATATTTACATAATTTCCTATCAATTCCCATTATTAAAGTGGCTGGAGTTGAGTCAGTGTCATTGTCAGTGTGTTGGCAGCAGCCACTCAATGTTAGTGGTGGCTGTTTAACAGTCTGATGGCCTTGAGATAGAAGCTGTTTTTCAGTCTCTCGATCCCAGCTTTGATGCACCTGTACTGACCTCGCCTTCTGGATGATAGCGGGGTGAACAGGCAGTGGCTCGGGTGGTTGGTGTCCTTGATGATCTTTATGGCCTTCCTGTAACATCGGGTGGTGTAGGTGTCCTGGAGGGCAGGTAGTTTGCCCCCGGTGATGCGTTGTGCAGACCTCACTACCTTCTGGAGAGCCTTACGGTTGAGGGCGGAGCAGTTGCCGTACCAGGCGGTGATACAGCCCGACAGGATGCTCTCGATTGTGCATCTGTAGAAGTTTGTGAGTGCTTTTGGTGACAAGCCGAATTTCTTCAGCCTCCTGAGGTTGAAGAGGCGCTGCTGCGCCTTCTTCACGATGCTGTCTGTGTGAGTGGACCAATTCAGTTTGTCTGTGATGTGTATGCCGAGGAACTTGAAACTTGCTACCCTCTCCACTACTGTTCCATCGATGTGGATAGGGGGGTGTTCCCTCTGCTGTTTCCTGAAGTCCACAATCATCTCCTTAGTTTTGTTGACGTTGAGTGTGAGGTTATTTTCCTGACACCACACTCCGAGGGCCCTCACCTCCTCCCTGTAGGCCGTCTCGTCGTTGTTGGTAATTAAGCCTACCACTGTTGTGTCGTCCGCAAACTTGATGATCGAGTTGGAGGCGTGCGTGGCCACGCAGTCGTGGGTGAACAGGGAGTACAGGAGAGGGCTCAGAACGCACCCTTGTGGGGCCCCAGTGTTGAGGATCAGCGGGGAGGAGATGTTGTTGCCTACCCTCACCACCTGGGGGGCGGCCCGTCAGGAAGTCCAGTACCCAGTTGCACAGGGTGGGGTCGAGACCCAGGGTCTCGAGCTTGATGACGAGCTTGGAGGGTACTATGGTGTTGAATGCCGAGCTGTAGTCGATGAACAGCATTCTCACATAGGTATTTCTCTTGTCCAGATGGGTTAGGGCAGTGTGCAGTGTGGTTGAGATTGCATCGTCTGTGGACCTATTTGGGCGGTAAGCAAATTGGAGTGGGTCTAGGGTGTCGGGTAGGGTGGAGGTGATATGGTCCTTGACTAGTCTCTCAAAGCACTTCATGATGACGGATGTGAGTGCTACGGGGCGGTAGTCGTTTAGCTCAGTTACCTTAGCTTTCTTGGGAACAGGAACAATGGTGGCCCTCTTGAAGCATGTGGGAACAGCAGACTGGTATAGGGATTGATTGAATATGTCCGTAAACACACCGGCCAGCTGGTCTGCGCATGCCATGAGGGCGCGGCTGGGGATGCCGTCTGGGCCTGCAGCCTTGCGAGGGTTGACACGTTTAAATGTTTTACTCACCTCGGCTGCAGTGAAGGAGAGACCGCATGTTTTCGTTGCAGGCCGTGTCAGTGGCACTGTATTGTCCTCAAAGCGGGCAAAAAAGTGATTTAGTCTGCCTGGGAGCAAGACATCCTGGTCCGTGACTGGGCTGGATTTCTTCCTGTAGTCCGTGATTGACTGTAGACCCTGCCACATGCCTCTTGTGTCTGAGCCGTTGAATTGAGATTCTACTTTGTCTCTGTACTGACGCTTAGCTTGTTTTATAGCCTTGCGGAGGGAATAGCTGCACTGTTTGTATTCGGTCATGTTACCAGACACCTTGCCCTGATTAAAAGCAGTGGTTCGCGCTTTCAGTTCCACACGAATGCTGCCATCAATCCACGGTTTCTGGTTAGGGAATGTTTTAATCGTTGCTATGGGAACGACATCTTCAACGCACGTTCTAATGAACTCGCACACCGAATCAGCGTATTTGTCAATATTGTTATCTGACGCAATACGAAACATGTCCCAGTCCACGTGATGGAAGCAGTCTTGGAGTGTGGAGTCAGCTAGGTCTGACCAGCATATGACAGACCTCAGCGTGGGAGCCTCTTGTTTTAGTTTCTGTCTGTAGGCAGGGATCAACAAAATGGAGAGAGGGGCTATGAAGGCTATGAATGGGGATAGTGGGTCAGACACAGTATTTATTGCGCCCGCTGTGGCGGAGGGATGGCGATAGATCCCTGCGACATAGAAATTAACATTCTGGGCCTCCCGAGTGGCGAAGCAGTCTAATGCACTGCATTAAATCGGTCCATAGCGCGGCACACCATTAGCTTAGGGTTATTCAGTTTAGGGGAGGGTTTTGGCCAGGAGAGGGGTGGCTTTATTTGGCTCATCGCGGTCTAGCGACTCTTTGTGGTGGGCCGGGAGCTTGCAGGCTGACCCAGGTCATCAGTTGAACAGTGTTTCCTCCGACACATTGGTGTGTCTGGCTTCCGGGCTGGTGTTAAGAGGCGCGATTTGGCTGATCATGTTTCGGAGGATGCATGACTCAACCTTCGCCTCCCGAGCCCGTTGGGAAGTTGCAGCAATGAAACAAGATCGTAGCTACCAATTGGATATCAAGTAATTGGGGAGAAAAGGGGGGTATAGATTATTATATGTATTATCAATCACTTAAACATCTTTTACCGAACAAAAATATAAATGAGGCATGCAACAATTTCAACGATTTTACTGAGTTACAGTTCCTATAAGGGAATCAGTTAATTGAAATTTGATAATTAGGCCCTAAGCTATGGATTTCACATGGCTGAGCAGGGGCACAGCCATAGGGGGGCCTGGGAGGGCATAGTTCCACCCACTTGGGAGCCAGGTCAACTCACTGGAGAGTCATGCCCAGGCAATCAGAATGAGTTTTTCCTCAGAAAATGGCTTTATTAAAGACAAAACTACTCTGGTCTCAGAGAACCCACTGTTAGAGAAGCCAGAATCGGGGGTCCTGGGCTGGCATGCTTACATGTAGTCTGTGGTTGTGAGGCTTGTTGGACATACTGCCAAAATCTCTAAATTGACATTGGAGGCGGCATGGTAGAGAAATGAACATTCAATTCTCTGGCAACAGCTCTAGTGGACATTCCTCCAGTCAGCATGCCAATTGCACGCTCCTTCAAAACTTAAGACATCTGTAGCATTGTGTTGTGTGACAAAACTACATTTTTTAGAATGGTCTTTTATTGTCCCCAGGACAAGATGCACCAGTGTAATGATCGTGCTGTTGAATATGCTTCTTGATATGCCACACCTGTCAGGTGGTTGGATTATTTTGGCCAAGGATACATGCTTACTAACAGGGGTATAAACAAATTTCTGCACAACATTTTAAAGAAAGAAGATTTTTGAGCATTTTTCGGGGATCTTTTATTTCAGCTCATGAAACATGGGACGAACACTTTACATGTTGTGTTTATATTTTTTGTTCAGTATACATATCAGCCATGATCAGAATTATGCCTAGCATTCAAAGTGTAACTCTGTGTTGTTGTATGTGTCGAACTGCTATGCTTTATCTTGGCCAGGTCGCAGTTGCAAATGAGAACTTGTTCTCAACTAACCTACCTGGTTAAATAAAGGTGAAATAAATAAAAAAAATATTCAGCACGTCTCTGTGTGTGAGGTGCATATTCTGCTTGTGCGAGTGGGCTGTTACCCGAGGGGAGAGAGAGGGACTGTTCAGCAGCAGGTAGCCTATAAAATAATGATAGACTAACTATGTACAGTGGCAAGAAAAAGTACCGTTGCAAGAAAAAGTTTGTGACCCTTTGGAATTACCTGGAATTCTGCATAAATTGGTCATCAAATTTGATCTGATCTTCGTCTAAGTCACAACAATAGACAAACACAGTGTGCTTAAACTAATAACACACAAATTGTATTTTTCTTGTCTATGTTGAATACATACATTAAACATTCACAGTGTATGTTGGAAAATGTATGTGAACCCCAGGCTAATGACTTCTCCATAAGCTAATTGGAGTCAGGAGTCAGCTAACCTGGAATCCAATCAACGTGACAACATTGGAGATGTTGGTTAGAGCTGCTTTGCCCTATAAAAAACACTCACTAAATTATTGTTTGCTATTCACAAGAAGCATTGCCTGATGTGAACCATGACTCGAACAAAAGAGATCTCAGACGACTTAAGATTAAGAATGGTTGACTTGCATAAAGCTGGAAAGGGTTACAAAAGTATATCTAAAAGCCTTGATGTTCATCAGTCCACCGTAAGATAAATTGTCTATAAATGGAGAAAGTCCAGCACTGTTGCTACTCTGCCTAGGAGTGGCCGTCCTGCAAAGATGACTGCAAGAGCACAGCACAGAATGCTTAATGAGGTTAAGAAGAATCCTAGAGTGTCAGCTAAAGAATTACAGACATTTCTGGAACATGCTAACATCTCTGTTGGCGAGTCTACAATACATAAAACACTAAGCATGAATGGTGTTCATGAGAGGACACCACGGAAAAAGCCACTGCTGTCCAAAAAAACCCATTGCTGCACATCTGAAGTTTGCAAAAGTGCACCTGGATGTTCCACAGCACTACTGGCAAATTATTCTGTGTAAATATGAAACTACAGTTGAGTTGTTTGGAAGGAACACAAAACACTAGGAGAAAAAAAGCCACAGCACACCAACATCAAAACCTCATCCCAACTGTAAAGTATGATGGAGGGAGCATCATGATTTAGAGCTGTTTTGCTGCCTCGGCGCCAGGAAAGCTTGCTATCATCGACAGAAAAATGAATTCCTAAGTTTATCAAAACATTTTGCAGGAGAATGTTAGGCTATCTGTCTGCCAATTGAAGCTCAACAGAAGTTGGGTGATGGAACAGGACAACAACCCAAAACACAGAAGCAAATCAACAACAGAATGGCTTCAACAGAAAAAAAGACACCTTCTGGAGTGGCCCAGTCAGCGTCCTGACCTCAACCCAATTGAGATGCTGTGGCATGACCTCAAGAGATGAGTTCACAAAAGACATCCCAAGAATATTGCTGATCTGAAACAGTTTTGTAAAGAGGAATGGTCCAAAATTCCTCCTGACTATTGTGCAGGTCTGATCAGCAACTACAGAAAACGTTTGGTTGAGGTTATTGTTGCCAAAGGAGGGTCAACCAGTTATTTAATCCGAGGGTTCACATACCTTTCCCACCTAGCATTGTGAATGTTTACATGGTGTGTTCAACAAAGACATGAAAATGTATAATTGTTTGTGTGTTATTAGTTATTAGTTAGCTTCAAATAATATTCATAACTCCCCAGCGTGGTTCTGGGAGCACTGGTATTCAGCTAACAATAAGCTAACACCCTCATGTCAATCCATCTAAAGTAATGTTGTAGCCACGATGGATTACAACAGCTCTCCAATGTAATTGCTTGCTCTCACTGTTTCACACTGCGTAAGCGCAATCCCATAACAGCTTGCACACATTATTTACTGATCTCTTAAAGGGACAGTGCCATCTAGTGGATATAAATAAATACAGCTTTGTGCTTTGACCATCTGGCAACATACGAATGGACAGAGAAAGGCCTATGCATTCATCTTATCATACAGGATTTCTAAAATGCCAAAACAGGGTGTCTTGTTTGCAATAAAACTGTCCCTGGGTCAAATTCCAAATTGGTCAATTAAAATCGTTGAAGTAGTTGGCGTAGTTATCTGAGCATGGTACTTTCAAGGGGTAGGTCTATGCTTTTTGCCATTTTCTTTAAAGGTCCAATGCTCATTTCTGAGTAACAATTAAGTACCTTACGTACATTTTCTACGAAATGGTGACAAAAACAAAAAAAATATTTCTTAGCAAAGAGCAATTTCTCAAGCAAGATTTCTACTATGACTCTGGGAGTGTCACACACTGATCTGTTTCACCTGTCCTTGTGATTGTCTCCACCCCCCTCCAGGTGTCACCCATCTTCTCTATTACCCTCAGTGTTTATACCTCTGTTCTCTGTTTGTCTATATCCAATTTGTCTTGTCTTGCCAAGTCAACCAGTGTTTTTCCAAGCTCCAGTTTTTCCAGTTTTTCCTAGTATCTCTTCTCTAGTCCTCCTGGTTCTGACCTTTTGCCTGCCCTGACACTGACTCCCCCTACCTGACCATTCTGCCTGCCCGTGACCTTGAGCCTGCCTGCCTCCTGAACTCTGACCTAGTTATGAACTGTTGCCTGTCCTCGATCTGCCTCTTGCCTGCCCCTCGTTGTTCAATAAATATCAGAGACTCAAACTATCTGCCTCCTGTGTCTGCATCTGGGTCTCGACTTGTGTCGTTATAGGGAGTGGGGAGGGGAAAAGTGAAAATTTGCTGTTATTGGGTTGGAACAATTATCTTGTAAAAGTCCATCCTACTAAAGCAGGCTGAATTTTCAGGTGGACTTTTCAAACAGCTCTTACACTAAAATGGCATTTTCATAGTTTTCACAATTTCACAGTATTATTCCAACCTCATAGTGTGGAAATATATACAGTGCATTCAGAAAGTATTCAGAGCCCTTTACTTTTTCCACATTTTGTTAGGTTACATACTTATTCTAAAATGGATGAAATTGTTTTTTTCCCCTCAATCTACACACAATAACCCATAATGACAAAGAAAAAAAGGAAAAACCTTATTTACATAAGTATTCAGACCGTTTGCTATGAGACTTGAAATTAAGGTACATCCTGTTTCCATTGATCATCCTGTAGTCCTCCTGTGGTAAATTCAATTGACTGGACATGATTTGGAAAGGCACACACCTGTCCATATAAGGTCCCACAGTTGACAGTGCATGTCAGAGCAAAAACCAAGCCATGAAGCAGAGAGAATTGTCCATGGAACTCCGAGACAGGATTGTGTCGAGGCACAGATCTGGGGAAGGGTACAAAAAATGTCCGCAGCATTGAAGGTCCCCAAGAACACAGTGGCCTCCATCATTCTTAAAACTTCTTTGGGATAGGGGGCAGTATTTTCACGTCCGGATGAAAAGCGTGCCCAAAGTAAACTGCCTGTTTCTCAGGCCCAGAAGTTAGGATATGCATACAATTGGTTTAGATAGAAAACACTCTAAAGTTTCTAAAACTGTTAAAATTATGTCTGTGAGTATAACATAACTGAAAAAGCAGGCGAAACCCAGAGGACAAACCATCCCCCAAAAAACAAATTCAGCTTACCACTGTTTTCAATGGCTTGAACTTTAATTATAAGCCCAAGTCCTCCCATATTGCAGTTCTTAGGGCTTCCACTAGATGTCTACAGTCTTTAGAAAGAGTTTCAGGCTGGTTTTTAGAAAAATGACCCAGAAATTGTAGTTTTTCTAGGTGGCTCCCATTTTAGCTTTAGTGATTCCAAGCGCGTGGAGGAAATCAAATCAAATCAAATCAAATTTATTTATATAGCCCTTCGTACATCAGCTGATATCTCATAGTGCTGTACAGAAACCCAGCCTAAAACCCCAAACAGCAAGCAATGCAGGTGTTGAAGAACGGTGGCTAGGAAAAACTCCCTAGAAAGGCCAATACCTAGGAAGAAACCTAGAGAGGAACCAGGCTATGTGGGGTGGCCAGTCCTCTTCTGGCTGTGCCGGGTGGAGATTATAACAGAACATGGCCAAGATGTTCAAATGTTCATAAATGACCAGCATGGTCGAATAATAATAAGGCAGAACAGTTGAAACTAGAGCAGCAGCACAGTCAGGTGGAAGTTGAAACTGGAGCAGCAGCATGGCCAGGTGGACTGGGGACAGCAAGGAGTCATCATGTCAGGTAGTCCTGGGGCATGGTCCTAGGGCTCAGGTCCTCCGAGAGAGAGAAAGAAAGAGAGAAGGAGAGAATTAGAGAACGCACACTTAGATTCACACAGGACACCGAATAGGACAGGAGAAGTACTCCAGATATAACAAACTGACCCCAGCCCCCCGACACATAAACTACTGCAGCATAAATACTGGAGGCTGAGACAGGAGGGGTCAGGAGACACTGTGGCCCCATCCGAGGACACCCCCGGACAGTTCTTTGTTGTTTATCGAAAGCACGTTCTTTGTTGTTTATCTCCGGTAAAGACAATAACGATTCTCCGTCTTACATTTGATTGTTTATTTGCGTATTAGGATACCTACGGATTGATTATAAACGTTGTTTGACTTGTTTGGAAAATTCTATTAGTAACGTTTGGGATTCATTTGTATGCATTTTGACGGAGGGAAACTGAGTGGATTATTGAATGATGCGCGCCAGCTAAACTGAATTTTTATGGATATGAAAATGATATTATCGAACAAAAGGACCATTTGTGATGTTTATGGGACATTTTGGAGTGCCAACAGAGGAAGATATTCAAAGGTAAGGCATTAATTATATAGTTATTTCTGAGTTTTGTGTCTCGCCTGGCGGGTTGAAATATGATTGTCATGTGTTTGTTTGATGGGGTGCTGTCCTCAGATAATTGCATGGTATGCTTTCTCCATAAAACCTTTTTGAAATCTGGCTAGATTAACAAGAAGTTAAGCTTTATTTTGACATATAGCATGTGTATTTTCAAGAATGTTAAATATTTACAATTCTGTAGTTTGAAATTGGCGCCCTGCACTTTCACTGGATGTTGGTCAGGTGGGACGGTAGTGGCCCATCTAGCCTAGAGAGGTTTTAAATGGAAGAAGTTTGGAAATACCAAGACTCTTCCTAGAGCTGCCCGCCTGGCCAAACTGAGCAATCGGGGGAGAAGGGCCTTGGTCAGAGAGGTGACCAAGAATCCGATGGTCACTGACAGAGCTCCAAAGTTCCTCTGTTGAGATGAGAGAACCTTCCAGAAGGACAACCCATCTCTGCAGCACTCCACCAATCAGGCATATTCGAACATCTCGAACACCTCTGGAGAGACCTGAAAATAGCTGTGCAGCGACACTCCCATCCAACCTGACAGAGCTTGAGTGGATCTGCAGAGAGGAATGGGAGAAAGTCCCCAAATACAGGTGTGCCAACCTTGGAGCGTCATACCCAAGAAGACTCAAGGCTGTAATCGCTGCCAACGGTGCATCAACAAAGTACTGATTAATTGGTCTGAATACCTATGTAACTGTGATATTTTCAGGATTAAAAATAAATAAATGTGCTAAAATGTTTTTTAAAAAACTCTGTTTTTGATTTGTCATTAAGGGGTATTGTGAGTAGGTTGATGAGGGGGGAAAAAAACATTTAAATCCATTTTAGAATATGGCTGTAATGTAGCAAAATGTGGAAAAAGCCAAGGGGAAATAGGAAGAAATAGGCTCCAACACAAATCCCTCTTGTTAGTAAAGACAAATTTAAATCAAGACGGTTTATATGATTTATGCTTACTTGAATTTGCCTACTTTCAGCACAATGAGCTGTTCAATTCCGATTGATTGTGTCGAGGCTGCCGCTTCAACTTTCAGCACCACAATGTAAGTTACTCAGATCTGGCTTTTTGTGAGGTCAATAACTCTGAAGAATTCAGCATGAGCAAGAAACATTGTTTTCACAAAATCAATTATAGTATTAGAACACTAAAGTTGACCTTCTCATCTTTTCTCTCCTTCACAAACTGAAGAGAACATATAGGCTCGTCCGCATGCTCGATATAGAGTTTTCTGGACTAGGCCTAATCAAAAATAACTTTCGGAAGAAATCAAATCAAATTGTATTGGTCACATACACATATTTAGCAGATGTTATTGCGGGTGTAGCGAAGTGCTTGTGTTCCTAGCTCCAACAGTGCACTAATATCTAACAATTCAAAACAATAATAACAAATCTAAAGTAAAAAGATTGAGTTAAGAAATAAATACAGTTGAAGTCAGAAGTTTACATACACCTTGGTTGGAGTCATTAAAACTTGTTTTCAACCACTCCACAAATTTCTTGTTAACAAACTACAGTTTTGGCAAGTCGGTTATAACATTTACTTTGTGCATGACACAAGACATTTTTCCCAAAATTGTTTACAGACAGATTATTTCACTTATCACAATTCCAGTTCGTCAGAAGTTTACATACACTAAGTTGACTGTGCCTTTAAACAGCTCCAGAAAAATTATGTCATGGCTTTAGAAGCCTCTGACATCATTTGAGTCAATTGGAGGTGTACCTGTGGATATATTTCAAGGCCTACCTTCAAACTCAGTGCCTATTTGCTTAACATCATGGGAAAATCAAAAGAAATCAGCCAAGTGCTCAGAAAAAAATGGTAGACCTCCACAAGTCTGGTTTGTCTTTGGGAGCAATTTCCAAGGGCCTGAAGGTACTACATTCATCTGTACAAACAATACTACACAAGTATAAACACCATGGGACCATGCAGCCGCTATACCTCTCAGGTCTGTCTCCTAGAGATAAACATGCTTTGGTGCGAAAAGTGCAAATCAATCCCAGAACAACAGCAAAGGACCTTGTGAAGATGCTGGAGGAAACAGGTACAAAAGTATCTATATCCACAGTAAAACTAATCCTGTATCGACAGAACCTGAAAGGCCGCTCAGCAAGGAAGAGGCCACTGTTGCAAAACCATAAAAAGCCAGACTACGGTTTGCAACTGCACATGGGGACAAAGATCGTACTTTTTGGAGAAATGTTCTCTGGTCTGATGAAACAAACACAGAACTGTTTGGCCATAATGATATTCGTTATGGTTGGAGGAAAAAGGGGGAGGCTTGAAAGCAGAACACCCTCCCAACCATGAAGCACGGGGGTGGCAGCATCCTGTTGTGGGGGTGCTTTCTGCCGGAGGGACTGGTGCTTTTCACAAAATAGATAGCATCATGAGGTAGGAAAGGTATGGTGATATATTGAAGCAACATCTCAAGACATCAATCAGGAAGTTAAAGCTTGGTCACAAATGGGTCTTCCAAATAGACAATGACCCCAAGCATACTTCCAAGGTTGTGGCAAAATGGCTTAAGGACAACAAAGTCAGGTATTGGAGTGGCCATCACAAAGCCCTGACCTCAATCCCATAGATAATTTGTGGGCAGAACTGAAAAAGCGTGTGCGAGCAAGGAGGCCTACAAAGCTGACTCAGTTACACAAGCTCTGTCAGGAGGAACGGGCTAAAATTCACCCAAATTATTGTGAGAAGCTTGTGGAAGGCTACCTGAAATGTTAGACTGAAGTTAAACAATTTAAAGGCAATGTTACCAAATACTAATTGAGTGTATGTAAACTTCTGACCCACTGATTCAAGAAATAAAATCTGAAATAAATCATTCTCTCTACTATTATTCTGACATTTCACATTCTTTTTGTAACAGTATTTTTATTGGAATTTCACAATTTTCACCCATATTAAGAGATACAACAACAGAGACAAAGCACACAGAACAAAAACAAGAAAAACAGCACCCACTTACACATACTGTATCTACGTGCATATATATACACATACATACATACACATACATACACACACATACATATACCCATGCATATACACACACATACGCATACATACGCGCACGCACACACACACATACACACCCATACATACGTACACCATTTTCCTCTTCCCGCTCGGTGCTTCTCTCACCCCATCACCATCATTGCGTCTCACAATACATACATTTTAAACAAACTTTCAAACAGAAATCAAACCAATAAAAGCTCAGTTTAAACCAAGAGGTTAGGTTCCACACATGGAACATACAGCGTAGTTCTGAAATACATAGATTCCCGCCATTCTAAGAGAATCCTTGCAGCATAATAGCTGATACCTCAGGTTCTAGGTAATTTAGATAAGGTTCCCATACTTTGTAGAACTGGTCTGTTTTAGAATGCAATGTACATGTCAGATATTCCAGAGGCACCCATTCAAATAGTATCTTATGCCAATCTTTAATAGAAGGAACCATATCACTAATCCACTGTAAAATGATGTTTTTCCTCACTGCGAAGGTAAGGATGTTGTAAAGCCTCCTTTTACCCACAGAAGTAACATGCCTACTAGGGAGACCTAACAGTAAAGAAACTGGGTCCAATTCTAGATCAACCCCTAGGATCTTTTCAGTTTCTTGCAGAACACCAGACCAGTATCTTTGTATTTTGGTACATGACCATAAACAATGTGTTAGGGTGCCTGTATCAGTTTTGCATTTAAGACACTGAGGGGAAAAGGAAGCGGGGCTAAAAGCATGTCTGTGATTTGGGGATATATGCAATCTGTGTATTATTCTTAATTGGATTGCTCTAGTACGGTTACATATAGATATTGTTTTTGCATATCTCCAAATGTCCTCCCACATCTCTTCGTCAATAGTAACAGACAATTCTTTCTCCCACACTTGTTTCACCCTCTGTGTGTTGACAGCAGAAAAGGACCTTAAAGTATCATAAAACAGACTTACATACATTTTCCTTTGTGGGAAAAAAAGCATTCTTTCAATGACAGACACATCAGGGTTACCAATTAAGGTGGTGCTCTTCAGAATATAATGTCTTACTTGTAGGAAGCGGAAAAAGTCCTGCTTTGGGAGTCGCTATTTGTCGACCATCTGCTCAAATGACAATAAAATCTTATCAGTAAATAAGTCATTTAGCCTGCGTATGCCCTTATTAAGCCATAAGTTAAAGCCAGCATCCAGCAATCCTGGACTGAAATCTGGGTTGTTAAGAATTGGGGTAAGAGCAGAGGTTAGCTTGGACCTTCCCAGGAAGCGCTGAACTGACCTCCATACTTTGAGTGTGTTAAGTGTAACGGGATTATTGCAGTGATCTTCTACAGACTTGAAACTTCTGAAAAATAAAAGATCCTGTAAGGGGTATTTTGAAAGAGAAGTCTCAATGTCTAACCAAATAGAGGAGTCATCATTTGTGATCCAGTCAGAAATATAACAAAGGTGGGCACACCACTGATAGAACCTGATATTGGGCACGTCCAAGCCGCCCATAGAACTTGGCAGCTGCAATATTGCCATCTTAAATCTTGGCTTGCGTTTACTCCATATAAAGGAACTTAGCCATCCATTTACATCCTTTATTATCTTATTGGAGAGTAATACTGGGATCATTTGGATTGGGTAAAGTAGTCTAGGTAAAATGTTCATTTTCAAGAGGGATATTCTACCCAACCAAGAAATCGGGAGAGAGTTCCAGCGCTCCAGATCCTGTCTTATTGTATCAAACATGGGAACAAAATTGGCTTTGTACATTAGCTGGAATTTAGGAGTTACAAATATACCCAGATACATGAAACCTGAGGGAGACCATTTAAAAGGGAAGGGGGGAGAAGTATTAGGTACAGAGTGTAGGCTACCAAGTGGCATAGCCTCTGACTTAGTAAGGTTAATCTTGTAGCCTGAGAATTCGCTGAATAATTCAATAATATTAATAAGAGTTGTAATTGAAGTCTCGGGACTAGAGATGAATATCAGGACATCATCAGCATACAAGCTTATTTTATGGTGAACATCACCAATGAGCAGCCCCTGTATAGCAGGCGTTACCCTGATGGCCTCGGCCAGTGGTTCCATTACGAGTGCAAAAAGGAGGGGGGATAAAGGACAGCCCTGTCTGGTACCTCTGTGTATAGAGAAGCTATTTGACCTTAGCCCATTAGTAAGGACAGCAGCCTGAGGATCATCATATAAAACTTTCACCCATTTTATAAAGTTGTCAACCCAGTCCAAATTTATTTAGAGCAAATAATAGGTAAGACCACTCCACATGATCAAATGCTTTCTCAGCATCTAGGGAGAGCACAAGACCATCCACAGCACTTTGTTGGTAGGCTTGAATTACATTAAGACATTGACATTGTTGCATGACTTACGGCCCCTAATGAAGCCAGTTTGGTCTCCTTTCACAATTAGTGAATTAAAGCAGTGAGTCCTCTAATCTTGTGGCTAGAATTTTAGAAAGCAATTTTCTATCCACATTAAGAAGGGAAATTGGTCTGTACGAGGAACAAGACTCTGGACATTTTCCCTTTTTGAGAATAAGTGTAATGTTGGCTTCTCTCAGCGTTTGAGGGAGTTGGTCATTTGAAAATTAGTGGTTAAACATATCACGCAATGGCTCAAGGATCAGGCTATGGAACTCTTTATAGAACTCACTACAAAACCCGTCTGGTCCTGGGGCCTTACCATTTTGCAGATTCTTAATTGTGAACATTATCTCTTCCTTGGTAATAGGGGCATTAAGGAGGGACCTCTGCTCTTCGGAGATAGTAGGGAGCTCAATCGTAGAAGTTCTCCATTAATTTGGGTGCATCCTTTTGGCAGTTCTGAGGCATAAAGGTTTGTATAAAATTTCTTAAATGAGTCACTTATCAATTTATTTTCATATAAATGATTACCATCAGAATCAGTAATAGTAGCAATTGACTGCGAGTCAGCCCTCTTTTTAGCTAGGTATGCCAAGTACTTTCCTGGCTTATTGCCATGTTCATATAGCTTTTGCCTGACAAATCTCATTTTCTTTTCAGCGTCCTGTGTTAGGAGAGAGTCTAACGTTGATCTAATGACTGATATTTCCTTTAATAGGGCAGGAGTGGGCGTTTTAATGTAGTCCTTCTCTTTAGTTCCTAATTCACCCTCTAACATTTTTTGCTTTTCCCGCTTTTTCCGTCTCCTAGTAGCTGTGTATGACATAATCAGACCCCTGGCATACGCTTTACAGGTCTCCCAAAGGAGCGAGGGGTTATCTGTTGATTGAGAGTTAGAGAAAAATGCTTTAAACTCTGTAATAAAATGTGATGTGAATGTATGATCTTTAAGAATGGTTGTGTTCAACCTCCAATGTCTTGACCGATTGAATGCCCCGTTGAGTTTTATGTCCAGGATCACCTCAGCATGATCACATATGACTATGCTTCCTATCCTAGCGGATAAAACAGACTGCAAAGACGTCCTGGGCATAAAAATAAATAAATTCTAGTCTGACATCCATGAGGTGCAGAGAAAAAAGTGAACTCTCTGTTGGAGGGATGAAAAGCTCTCCAGACATCCGCATACCAAAGATCATCACAAATAGCTTTAAGTGACTTAGCTTGAGGAGAGAGTGAAGCTATACCGCTGGGAAACTTATCAATAAGGGGGTTCAACAAGCAGTTAAAATCTCCTCCAACCAACCACTGCAGTGTCCGAGTTTAATTCTGAAAAGTCTAGAAATGCCTTAGTGAGGAAATCAGGGGGGTGAGCAGGGGGGAAGTATTATTAAAGTGACCAGTGATTTCATTCCTATATATATATATATCAGATTCACATGGAATTGTTGTGCAATTTAAATGTTTAAATATGAGAAGATTAAATGTGATTTTATCTTCTAAATGAAAGAATTGTTTTCATAAGTACACTTATGCTCACTCAGTGGCCACACCCAAGTGAACAGGCATTGGTTGAGAACTATGAAACACACCCTTCTCTCCCCCAGTACCAAAGCCTGTTGACTGATGTCAGCCTCACGTTCAGGATGACTTGAGGACTGGAGTCCGTACTTTTAAAAGAGCTAATTTCAACTACAACCTAACGAAATTAACATTTAGTTCCAGAAATGTGAGGACTACTGTCCTGACGTTTAGTATGGCGAATTTCAACGTGGAGGTGACAATCACCACGCTGGAAAGGTACATTTCAACTAGACCAGCCACAATACAGCACGAGCTGATTATGGCAATTTAGTATGAACTTTTACTATTATTCACTAAAGAAGAATTGATACATCCTTAATGTCAAGTTATCAGCTGCAGCTGTAAATGTATGTGTAGGGAAGGACAGACAATCTCCTAAGAACAACAGGGTAGTTTAACGTATCTGCTCTACAACACTACGACCAGAAAGATTCTTCAAAGGACAATGACGATCTCTGCAGGGCAAACCAGTCTTCCATCTTCGACCCATCTATCAAAGCGCAGCTCAGAGTAAATATATATCTTGCATTAGAATGCATAAGATTCTGTATTTACGGTAGCATAGCTTCTCAAGGTCCGATAGAGACCCAATCCCTTTGTTCCTCAGTCTTCACGCTCTTTCATTCAAACCCAACCCCCTTTCTTTGTGTAACCAGCTGTAATATTAGGTTAACCCACTAGGGGCTTTTCATGACATGATTATGTGTATAGATGTGTATAGATATGTAATTCTGTGTGATTATTTAGTAAATACATAATTAAACCAATTTGTGTATTGCTGATTCAACGTGTTGGCTAGGGTTCATGCAGATAACCAAGTACTTTACGACCATCAGAATGAGACTGAATAAGGGGATGATTAATAATTTACTGCTATTGATATTAAAGATCTTCAGATCTTTAAGAGAGTGGATTCGGGAGATAACCACTTTATATAAATTAATGCTTCCATGGTGCCCCAGGATATTAATGGTTTAATAGTTGCATGATTTAAGTCAATCGCGTAATCGTTTTAAATGTAATGTAATCAATTTGATAAAATAGCATGTCATATAATTTAATCATAGTCAGAGACACGATGGTAGAGTAGCCGAGTGGTAGTCAGCTAGTGATGGCTATTTAACAGTCTGATGGCCTTGAGATAGAAGCTGTTTGTCAGTCTCTTGGTCCCAGATTTGATGTACCTGTACTGGCCTTGCCTTCTGGATGATGAACAGGCCGTGGCTCGGGTGGTTGATGTCCTTGATGGTCTTTTTGGCATTCCTGTGACATCTGGCGCTGTAAGTGTCCTGTAGGGCAGGCAGTATGCTGCCGGTGATGTTTTGGGCAGACCGCACCACCCTTTGGAAAGCCCTGCGGTCGCGGGCAGTGCAATTGCCGCACCAGGCGGTGATACAGCCTGACAGGACGCTCTCAATTGTGCATCTGTAAAATGTTGTTAGGGTCTTAGGGGCCAAGCCAAATTTCTTCAGCCTTCTGAGGATGTGCAGACGCTGTTGTGCCTTCTTCACCAGACTGTCTGTGTGGGTCGACCATTTCAGATCGTAGGTGATGTGTACGCCAAGGAACTTGAAGCTTTTCACCTTCTCCATTGCGGTCCCGTTGATGTGGATAGGGGCGTGCTCTCTCTACTGTTTCCTGAAGTTCACGATCAAGCAAGTAGGGACAGCAGACTGGGCTAGGGAGAGATTGAATATGTCCGTAAACACTCCATTCAGCTGGTCTGCGCATGCTCTGAAGTTGAGTCTAGGGACGCCGTCTGGGCCGGCAGCCTTGCGAAGGTTAACACGTTTAAATGTCTTACTCATGTCGGACACGGAGAATGAGAACCCACAGTCATTGGGAGCGGGCTGCGTCGGGGGCACTGTGTTGTCCTCAAAGCGGGTGAAGAAGGTGTTTCGCTTGTCCGGGAGCAAGACACCGGTCACCACGATGTGGCTGGTTTTCCCTTTGTAATCCGTGATTGTCTGTAGACCCTGCCATATACGTCTTGAATTGCGACTCCACTTTGTCTCTGTACTGTTTGTATTCAACCATATTCCCAGTCACCTTGCCATGGTTAAATGAGGTGGTTCGCACTTTCAGTTTTGCGCGAACACTGCCATCTATCCACGGTTTCTAATTTGGGTAGGTTTTAATAGTCATCGTGGGAACAACATCCGCTATATCAAATCAAATCAAATGTATTTATATAGCCCTTCGTACATCAGCTGATATCTCAAAGTGCTGTACAGAAACCCAGCCTAAAACCCCAAACAGCAAGCAATGCAGGTGTAGAAGCACGGTGGCTAGGAAAAACTCCCTAGAAAGGCCAAAACCTAGGAAGAAACCTAGAGAGGAACCAGGCTATGTGGGGTACTGCAGAACATGGCCAAGATGTTCAAATGTTCATAAATGACCAACATGGTCGTATAATAATCCTGGGGCATGGTCCTAGGGCTCAGGTCCTATATGTGGGGTGGCCTGTCCTCTTCTGGCTGTGCCGGGTGGAGATTATAACAGAACATGGCCAAGATGTTCAAATGTTCATAAATGATCAGCATGTTCGAATAATAAGAAGGCAGAACAGTTGAAACTGGAGCAGCAGCACGGCCAGGTGGACTGGGGACAGCAAGGAGTCATCATGTCAGGTAATCCTGGGGCATGGTCCTAGGGCTCAGGTCTTCTGAGAGAGAGAAGGAGAGAATTAGAGAACGCACACTTAGATTCACACAGGACACCAAATAGGACAGGAGAAGTACTCCAGATATAACAAACTGACCCTAGCCCCCCGACACATAAACTACTGCAGCATAAATACTGGAGGCTGAGACAGGAGGGGTCAGGAGACACTGTGGACCCATCCGAGGACACCCCCGGACAGGGCCAAACAGGAAGGATATAACCCCACCCACTTTGCCAAAGCACAGCCCCACACCACTAGACTTCCTGATGAACTTAGTCTTCCGAATAAACTCTTAAAGACCTAGTAATATTTTACATCAATAGCAGTCAATATTAATCGTCATCTTAATTCAGTCTCATCTGAAAGTTGTAAATTCTTAGTTATCTGCACGAACCCTGGCTAACAAGTTGAACCAGCAATACAAAATTGGGTTTAATAATTTATTTACTAAATACCTAACTAATCACACAGAATTACACATACACATAATTAAATCATAACTTGATTACAAATTACAAATTACAAAGGAAAACGTCCCTAGGGGGCGGAACAGATATGACAGCTGGTTGCACAAAAGAAAAGGGGCTGGGTTTGAGTGAAAGAGCGGGAAGACTGAGGAACAAAGGGCGAAGCTGTGCTATCGGAAATACAGTATCTATGCATTCTAATTGACCGTCCATTTGGAAATGGGAAATGCAATAAATATTTACTCTGAGCTGCGCTTCGGTAGGTTGGTGGTAGATGGAAGGCCGTGTTGCCCATCCGAGTCCTTTGTCCTTTGAAGAATGTCTCTGCTGGTAAATTGAATACGTTGTAGTAATGTCATTGTGTGGTAGAAGGGATACTCTGTCTGTTCCTTCCTAACCCACGCTTGCAGTGGCTGTTGCTAACTCAACGGCTAGGAGGTATCACTTCTGTAGTGAATAAGAGTTCAAAGTTCATACCATTCGCAACCAAAGCTCACGCAGATGTTTGCTTCGTTCTGTAGTAATTATCTGAACCATTCTGACATCGGACCGTCATCCTCACGTCCTCGGAACAGGAGGTTATATTGTCGTCAAGAGCTTATATAGGAAGGGAGAGGAGGGCGTGTTTGAAAAGTTTTATAGCCCATGTCCCTTCACAGGGGTGGGCCACTGATTGAGCAGAGCCCTATCTTATGAAAACCCAAATCTCACATTTTAGAAGCTAAAATCACATTTCATCCCATCACGAATAATTTCATAATCAAACATTTATATTGAACAACAATTCCACATGAATCCGATAACTCTGATGTGTAGTCTTTCCACTGTAGAGTTTATGTCATCTTATCATTGATGAGAATGTCTCAGATGATAACCGAACTGACATCATATTCATTAAGTACCACCGCATATGTTCAATTGGTTGGATTACCAGAAAATAGTTAATTTCCCCCCACCTTCTGATGTTCCCAGAATCTCTATGTTAACCAAGGATTTTGCAAATGTAACATCAGTAGGGTAGAGAGAGGAAAAAGGGGGAAAGAGGTATTTATGACTGTCATAAACCAACATCATGACAACGGATAAGAAAAGACAAGATTATTTTGATGTTGTCGTGGTGAAAATCTAAAGACTCGATGCTCACATTGTGTTTTGTTGCCAAACATTGTGATAAAGGTTTTCCTGGAATCTGTGTCTCTCCGAGAACAGCAGAGGTGGGGAGAAGAAAGACCTTCACACACCTACTCCTGTTGCTTGAATTCGACCTGGCGAATCTGTCCTGGCCTGTCTCCCCTTGCCTGGTACAGGTACCCCCCCCCCCCCCCCCCCCCCCTCTCCTGAACTTTCGCTTGCTTCCAACACACGTTGTTGGGGCAAGTGACTCTGAACTTACAATGGCTAGCCCCAAGTCATTATATACTTAAAACATTTCTTGTGCATTTAGCTATTTTGCTATCATGACACCTGCATGCTTTGTTGACTACGAACTTTCTTTACACAACCGTGGGTCAGACTATGTTTGTTCCCACACTCGGGATTCTGGCTCTCTATTGGTTAACCAGACTTCTGGCCTCCCATCCTATTCTAACCACCTCTCACCGGCTTTGTATTCATGTTAGCTGATGAAATTGCTGTATAATACGATTTTGTTGCCATCTAATGCACTTTCAGATGTCATAAATCCGCACTGCAGAGCACTCCCTGTCCTATACTGTGCCTTGATTGTATTGTTGTTGATGATATCTGGATATGTGCATGTACACCCAGGCCCATCTACTGTTGCTAGCACCAATTCTGATTTGTTCTCTTATATCTGCTTCACTGATTTCTGCTCTCATAAAAGACTTGGTTATCTGCACGTTAAACACCCGAAGCTTATAACCTAAAATGGATCAATTGAAAGTGTGGGTTCACAGCTCCAATCCAGATGTGTTGGTCATTACTGAGGTTAAGGAAGAGTGTTTTGAACTCTGATGTTAACCTTTCTGGTTATAACCTTTTCCAGTAAGACAGATTTTTCAAATGTGGGGGAGTGGCTATCTTTACCAAGGATCACCTTCAGTGCTTAGTTGTCTCTACTAAGTCTATCCACAAACAATTTGATTTGCTGGTTATAAGGATTAAACTTTCAAATAGCTCTTTGTTGACTGTTGCTGGGTGCTATCGTCCTCCATCAGCACCGGCCTGTACCCTACCTGCCATAAGCTCTCTCCTGGCCCCTTACACTAAGTCTGAATTTGTCCTGCTAGGTGACCTAAACTGGGACCTGCTTAAACCACCTGACCAAGTCCTAACGCAATGGGACTCCCTAAATCTTTCTCACATTATTACCAATCCCACAAGGTATGACTCCAAACAACCAGAAGGCTCCTCTCTTTGATGTTATCCTCACAAATAATCCTGATAGGTATCAGGCTGGTGTTTACTGTAATGACCTTAGTGATCACTGTTTTACAGCCTGGGTTCATAATGGCTGCTCAGTGAAACGACCTGTCCTGATTTGTCATAGACTCTTGCTAAAAAACTTTATTGAGCAAGCCTTCCTTCATGAACTGGCCTCTGTAAAATGGTATAGAATCAGCTTGACCCCTCTGTCGAAGACGCTTGGACCTTCTTTTTTAATATTTTCAGTGGTATTGTTAACAAACACGCCCCCATAAAGAAAATGAGAATTACAATCAGGTTGACTGGCTCTTGTTCAGGCAAATGAGAAATAAGGGCACTCAGGCTCTCCGGCAGGCCAAAGTTAGTTACTTTAAGGAGCAGTTCTCTCTCTGTAGGTCTAACCAAGAAGTTCTGGAAAATGGTTAAAGACCTGGAGAATAAACCCTCCTCCTCACAGCTGCCCATGTCCATTAATGTTGATGATGTGGTTGTTACTGACAAGAAACACATGGCTGAGTGTAACGGGGTTCTTCCGTCGAAGGAGAGGCGGACCAATACGCAGCGTGGTTGAAGTTCATGTTTTTTTTATCAGAAAAACTATACATGAACAAACTACAAAACAATAAATGTGAAACCCCGAAACCAGTCCCGTGTGGTACAAACACTGACACAGGAGACAATCACCCACCAAAACCCAACACCAAACAGGCTACCTAAATAGGGTTCCCAATCAGAGACAATGACTAACACCTGCCTCTGATTGAGAACCATATCAGGCCAAACACAGAAACAGACAAACTAGACACACAACAGAATGCCCACTCAGATCACACCCTGACCAAACAAAACATAGAACATACAAAGCAAACTATGGTCAGGGTGTGACAGTACCCCCCCCCCCCCCCCCCCCCCCCAAGGTGCGGACTCCGGCCGCAAAACCTGAACCTATTGGGGAGGGTCTGGGTGGGCATCTGTCCGCGGTGGCGGCTCTGGTGCTGGACATGGCCCCCACTTCACCATAGGCTTAGTCCGCCACATTGTCCGCTTCCGTGGCCTCCTAACCACGGCGACCATTCTAAATGACCCCAATGGACTGAGGGGCAGCTCGGGACAGAGGGGCAGCTCGGGACAGAGGGGCAGCTCGGGACAGAGGGGCAGCTCGGGACAGAGGGGCAGCTCGGGACAGAGGGGCAGCTCCGTACAGGCTGACGACTCTGGCAGATCCTGGCTGACTGGCGGCACTGGCTGCTCCATGCTGACTGGCGGCACTGGCTGCTCCATGCTGACTGGCGGCTCTGGCTGCTCCATGCTGACTGACAGCACTGGCTGCTCCATGCAGACTGGCGGCACTGGCTGCTCCATGCAGACTGGCGGCTCTGGCTGCTCCATGCAGACTGGCAGCTCTGGCTGCTCCATGCAGACTGGCAGCTCTGGCTGCTCCATGCAGACTGGCAGCTCTGGCTGCTCCATGCAGACTGGCAGCTCTGGCTGCTCCATGCAGACTGGCAGCTCTGGCTGCTCCATGCAGACTGGCAGCTCTGGCTGCTCCATGCAGACTGGCAGCTCTGGCTGCTCCATGCAGACTGGCAGCTCTGGCAGCTCCTTGCAGACTGGCAGCTCCCTGCAGACTGGCAGCTCCCTGCAGACTGGCGGCTCTGGCAGCGCTGGACAGGCGGGAGACTCCGGCAGCGCTGGAGAGGAGGAAAGCTCTGGCAGCGCTGAACAGGCGGGAGACTCCAGGAGCGCTGGCGAGGAGGAAGGCTCCGGCACTGGAGAGGAGAAGCGCACTGTAGGCCTGGTGCGTGGTGCTGGCACTGGTGGCACTGGGCCGAGGACACGCACAGGAAGCCTGGTGCGGGGAGCTGCCACCGGAGGGCTGGTGCGTGGAGGTGGTACTGGATAGACTGGACCGTGCAGGCGCACTGGAGCTCTTGAGCACTGAGCCTGCCCAACCTTACCTGATTGAATGCTCCCGGTCGCCCTGCCAGTGCGGCGAGGTGGAATAGCCCACACTGGGCTATGCTGGCAAACCGGGGACACCATGCGCAAGGCTGGTGCCATGTAAGCCGGCCCAAGGAGACGCACTGGAGACCAGATGCGTAGAGCCGGCTTCATGGCACTTGGCTCGATGCCCACTCTAGCCCGGCCGATACGCGGAGCTGGTATGTACTGCACCGGGCTATGCACCCGCACTGGGGACACCGTGCACTTCACAGCATAACACGGTGCATGCCCAGTCTCTCTAGCCCCCCGGTAAGCACAGGAAGTTGGCACAGGTCTCCTACCTGGCTTCGCCACACTTTCTTGGGGGCTGACTCTCGGGCTTCCATCCACGCCGCCATGCTGCCTCCTCATACCAGTGCCCCCCCGCCTTCGCCGCCTCCAGCTCTTCTTTGGGGCGGCGGTATTCTCCAGGCTGTGCCCAGGGTCCTTTTCCATCCAACTCATCCTCCCATGTCCAGTACTCCTCGCACTGCTCCTGCTGCCGCTGCCTGTCACCACGCCGCTTGGTCCTGTTGTGGTGGGTGATTCTGTAACGGGGTTCTTCCGTCGAAGGAGAGGCGGACCAATACGCAGCATGGTTGAAGTTCATGTTTTTTTTATCAGAAAAACTATACATGAACAAACTACAAAACAATAAATGTGAAACCCCGACACCAGTCCGTGTGGTTCAAACACTGACACAGGAGACAATCACCCACCAAAACCCAACACCAAACAGGCTACCTAAATAGGGTTCCCAATCAGAGACAATGACTAACACCTGCCTCTGATTGAGAACCATATCAGGCCAAATACAGAAACAGACAAACTAGACACACAACATAGAATGCCCACTCAGATCACACCCTGACCAAACAAAACATAAAACATACAAAGCAAACTATGGTCAGGGTGTGACACTGAGCTGTTTAATCACCACTTCATTAATGTTTTGTACGCCCAATGTATATCTTTGTTGTAAATGCTTTGGGGTGGCACTTGTGGCAGTTGAGAAAAATAAATCAAAAAGTGTTTTATTTTAATTAATTATGTTCTCAATGATCTTTCCAATCAGACATGATTATTTTTATTTTACCTTTATTTAACTAGGCAAGTCAGTTAAGAACAAATTCTTATTTTCAATGACGGCCTAGGAACAGTGGGTTAACTGCCTTGTTCAGGGGCAGAACAACAGATTTTTACCTTGTCAGCACAGGGATTTAATCTAACTAACCGCCCCAGTGCGGCAGGTAGCCTAGGATTGACAAAGATGTAAAGAATGTGACGATTAAAGTTTAATTACCAAAATTACAATATATTACCATAAATGTCATGTTAATTACCAGTTACTGAATGTTCCGTTAACTTTGATACACTACCACTAGCGTTGCAACCCTACTCCTGACTATTTATCTCTTATCATTTTATGACAATAGGCTCCATCCAATTCAGTCTAAATGGATATGATTCATATGAAAGAGAAGCATAGCATGGGAAGTAGGGGTACTGAAGGTGGTGCAGCAACCTCTGAATAATAACAATAATAAATAAAAAATACAGATATTTTATTATAATTATTTTCTTATAAAAGTGGTGCACTGGGCCTTTACTAGTCCAGTAATAGCAGACCAATATAGCCATCTGAGGCACTGGCAAAGATGCTTTGTTGTTGTTTTTTATATGACTTTCCATTCAACATCAGTCATATGTCAGTCACCATTATGTCACCATTATGGTGGGCCACAGGAGGTTGGTGGCTCCTTAATTGGGGAAGACAGGCTCTTGGTAATGGCTGGAGCGGAATCAGTGGAATGGAGAAGGGTATCAAACACATGGATTCCATGTGTTTGATGTCATTGCATTCGCTCTGTTCCAGCCATTATTATGAATGAGTCCTCCCTTCAGCAGCCTCCACTGATGGTGCCCCAAGTATAACACAGAATTGTGATGGAATTCTGTATTGTTGGCTTGCTTTGTTTATCATATGTTCACAAAACCGTGTTTAATGTTTTCTATCTGTGTTGTGTCACAATACAGGGTTACTCTCTCCACAGTGTATCACTGTCATATTCTAATTTCTACCAAATACAGAATGTTATTTGAGTAGAACCAGAAGAAGTGCTCACGACTGCACTGCATTCATTGTGTTATCTTTGTCACATACTTCTGTTGAATGAACATGACACTTCCATTCTTCTGCTTTGCTGTTGGTGAAAACAAATTCAAAATCAGTGTGTGGCCTATATTGAACGGCATCCTTCTCATACCTGAGCAGAACAGTATGATCAGTGTGATAAACAACTTCTCTCTATTTGATAAATAATCCAGGAGAAACACAGCATACCGACAGAGCCATGAAATGTTTATGCCGTCCTCTGCAAAACCCTTCGGAATATCAAGCAAAAAGAACCAAGAGTGATGAAAAGACACTGGAGAGAGTAGACCTGTGTTACTTACATATTTTTTCAAAGAAATGGAAGTACTCTTACAGAAAAAAGCCATCAAGTCCTCTGACTCTCCTGCTGTCGCACAGGGTGACCCCCAGAGCAATGTGCTGGGCCCCTTACTCTTCATTATCTACAATTTAACCTTGACTACCACACCGAGATCCACAGAGCATTCGGAAAGTATTCAGAGCCCTTCACTTCTTCCACATTTTGTTACGTTACAGAATTATTCTAAAATATGTATACAGTATATCACAAAAGTGAGTACCCCCCTCACATTTTTGTAAATATTTGAGCATATCTTTTCATGTGACAACACTGAAGAAATGACACTTTGCTACAATGTAAAGTAGTGAGTGTACAGCTTGTATAACAGTGTAAATTTGCTGCCCCCTCAAAATAACTCAACACACAGCCATTAATGTCTAAACCGCTGGCAACAAAAGTGAATACACCCCTAAGTGAAAATGTCCAAATTGGGCCCAAAGTGTCAATATTTTGTGTAGCCACCATAATTTTCTAGCACTGCCTTAACCCTCTTGGGCATGGAGTTCACCAGAGCTTGACAGGTTGCCACTGGATTCCTCTTCCACTCCTCCATGATGACATCATGGAGCTGGTGGATGTTAGAGACCTTGCACTCACTCCTCCACCTTCCGTTTGAGGATGCCCCACAGATGCTCAATAGGGTTTAGGTCTGGAGACATGCTTGGCCAGTCCATCACCTTTACCCTCAGTTTCTTTAGCAAGGCAGTGGTCGTCTTGGAGGTGTGTTTGGGGTCGTTATCATGTTGGAATACTGCCCTGAGGCCCAGTCTCCGAAGGGAGGGGATCATGCTCTGCTTCAGTATGTCACAGTACATGTTGGCATTCATGGTTCCCTCAATGAACTGTAGCTCCCCAGTGCCAGCAGCACTCATGCAGCCCCAGACCATGGCACTCCCACCACCATGCTTGACTGTAGGCAAGACACACTTGTCTTTGTACTCCTCACCTGGTTGCCACCACACACGCTTGACACCATCTGAACCAAATAAGTTTGATCTTGGTCTCATCAGAACACAGGACATGGTTCCAGTAATACATGTCCTTAGTCTGCTTGTCTTCAGCAAACTGCGGGTTTTCTTGTGCATCATCTTTAGAAGAGGCTTCCTTCTGGGACAACAGCCATGCAGACCAATTTGATGCAGTGTACGGCGTATGGTCTGAGCACTGACAGGCTGACCCCCCACCCCTTCAACCTCTGCAGCAATGCTGGCAGCACTCATACGTCTATTTCCCAAAGACAACCTCTGGATATGACGCTGAGCACGTGCACTCAACTTCTTTGGTCGACCATAGCGAGGCATGTTCTGAGTGGAACCTGTCCAGTTAAACCGCTGTATGGTCTTGGCCACCGTGCTGCAGCTGAGACCTTGTAACACTAACGAGTCACATAACACCGGGGAGGGAAAATGGCTAATTGGGTCCAATTTGGACATTTTCACTTAGGGGTGTACTCACTTTTGTTGCCAGCGGTTTAGACATTAATGGCTGTGTGTTGAGTTATTTTGAGGGGACAGCAAATTTACACTGTTATACAAGCTGTACACTCACTACTTTACATTGTAGCAAAGTGTCATTTCTTCAGTGTTGTCACATGAAAAGATATACTCAAATATTTACAAAAATGTGAGGGGTGTACTCACTTTTGGGATATACTGTATATTTAAATGTCCTCATCATTCTACACATAATGAGAAAGCGAAAACAGGTTTTTAGATTTATTTTTTAATTTTTTAATTTTACAAAAATGAAATGTATTTACATAAGTATTCAGACCCTTTGCTATGAGACTCGAAATTGAGCTCAGGTTTCCATTGATCATCCTTGCGATGTTTATACAACTTGATTGGAACCCACCTGTGGTAAATGTAATTGATTTTATTTGGAAAGGCACACAGCTGTCTATTTAAGGACCCACTGTTGACATTATGTGTATCTTTTTGTCAATAACACCTGGTGCACGATGTCTAATATTAAAGTCTCGAGTTATTGCTTGCCTGAGGTAGAGTACCTTATGATAAGCTATCGACCCCACTATCTACCAAGAGAGTTATTCGTAGCCATCTATTTACCACAACAAAGCAAAGCTGGCACTAAGACCGCTCTCAACCAACTCTATAAGGCCACAAGCAAAGAAGAAGATATTCACCCAGAAGTGGCGCTCCTAGTGGCCGGGGACTTTAATGCAGGAAAACTTAAATCATTTTTACCAACTTTTACCAGCATGTCACATGTGCAACCAAGGCTGAAAAAATCCTAGACCACCTTTACTCCACACACAGAGATACATACAAAGCTCTCCCACGACCTCCATTTGACCAATCTGACCACAGTTCTATCCTCCTGATTTCTGTTTACAAGCAAAAACTAAAGCAGGAAGTACCAGTGACTCACTCAATACAGAAGTGGTCAGATGACGCAGATGCTACACTACAGGACTGTTTTGCTAGCACAGACTGGAATATGTTCCGGGATTCATCCAATGGCTTTGAGGAATACCTCACCTCAGTCATTGGCTTCATCAATAAGTGCATCGATGACGTTGTCTCCACGTTGACTGTACGAACATATCCCAACCAGAAGCCATGGATTACAGGCAACATCCGCATCGAGCTGAAGGTTAGAGCTGCCACTTTCAAGGAGCTGGAGACTAATCCGGACGCTTATAAGAAATCCCACTATGCCCTCAGACTAACCATCAAACAAGCTAAGTGTCAATACTGGATTAAGATTTAATCATACTACACTGGCTTTGATGCTCGCCGGATGTGGCATGGCTTGAAAACTATTACGGACTACAAAGGGAAACCAAGATGCGAGCTGTCCAGTGACACGAGCCTACCAAACGAGCTAAATGCCTTTTATGCTCCCTTCGAGGCAAGCAACACTGAAGCATGCATGACAACACCAGCTGTTCTGGATGACTGCGTGATAACGCTCTCAGTAGCCGATGTGAACAAAACCTTTAAACAGGTCAATATTCAGAAAGATGCTGTGCCCGACGGATTACCAGGACGTGTACTCAAAGAATGCGCAGACCAACAGTCAAGTGTCTTCACTGAAATTGTCAACCTCTCCCTGAATGAGTCTGTAATACCTACATGTTTCAAGCAGACCACCATAGTCCCTGTGCCCATGGAAGTGTAGGTAACCTCTCTAAATGATTCCCGCCCCGTGGCACTCACGTTGGCAGCCATGAAAGGCTGGTCATGGCTCACATCAACATCTTCCCGGACACCCTTGACCCACTCCAATTCGCATACCACCCCAACAGATCCACAGATGTCGCAATCTCTATTGCACTCCATACCTCCCTTTCTCACCTGGACAAAAGGAACACCTATGTGATAATGCTGTTCATTGACTACAGCTCAGCGTTCAACACCATAGTACCATCAAAGCTCATCACTAGGATAAGGTCTATGGGACTAAACATCTCCCTCTACACAATGAATCCTGGACTTCCTGATGGGCCACCCCAGGTGGTAAGAATAGGCAACAATACGTCTGCCACACTGATACTTAACATTGGGGCCCCTCAGGGATGTGTACTTAGTCCCCTCCTGTATTCCCTGTTCACCCACAATTGCGCGTCCAATCACGACTCCAACACCATCATTAAGTTTGCTGATGACACAACGGTGGTAGGCCTGATCACAGACAATGATGAGACGGCCTATAGGGAGGATATCAGAGAACTGGCTGTGTGGTGCCAGGACAACAACCTCTCCCTCAGTGTGAGCAAGACAAATGAGCTGATCGTGGACTACAGGAAAAGGCAGGCCGAACTGGCCCCCATTTACATCAACGGGGCTGTAATGGAGCGGGTCAAGAGTTTCAAGTTCCTTGGTGTCCACATCACCAACCAATTATCATGGTCCAAATATACCAAGACAGTCGTGAAGAGGGTACGACAAAACCTTTTACCCATCAGGAGACTGGAAAGATTTGGCATGGGCCCCCAGATCCTCAAAAGGTTCTACAGCTGCACCATCGAGAGCATCCTGACCGATTGCATCACCGCCTGGTATGGAAACTGCTTGGCATCTGACCATAAGGCTCTACAGAGGGTAGTGCGAACGGCCCAGTACATCACTGGGGCCAAATTAACTGCCATCCAGGACCCATATAATGGGCGATGTCAGAGGAAAGCCCATACAATTAAAAACGTTTTATTATTACTTTTTATTTTAGCCTACTTAAATATTGTATTCTTCTTGAACTGCACTTTTGGTTAAGGGCTTGTAAAGTAAGCATTTCACGGTAAAGTCTACACTTGTTGTATTCGGCGCATGTGGCAAATAGTTTGATTTGATTTGAAAGTGGATGTCAGTGCAAAATCCAAAATTGCCATGAGGTCAAAGAAATTTTCCTTAGAGCTCCGAGACAGGATTGTGTCGAGGCACAGATCTGGGAAAGGGTACCAAAAAACGTCTGCAGCATTGAAGGTCCACAACAACACAGTGGCCTCCATCATTCTTAAAATGGAAGAAGTTTGGAACCACCACGACTCTTCCAAGAGCTGGCCGCCCGGCCAAACTGAGCAATCGGGGGAGAATGGCCTTTGTCAGGGAAGTGACCAAGAACCCAATGGTCACCCTGACAGAGCTCTGGAGTTCCTCTGTGGAGATGGGAGAACCTTTCAGAAGGACAACCCATCTCTGCAGTATTCCACCAATCAGGCCTTTATGGTAGAGTGGCCAGACGGAAGCCACTCCTCAGTAAAAGGCACATGACAGCCCACTTGGAGTTTGCCAACAGACACCTAAAGGACACTCAGACCATGAGAAACAAGATTCTCTGGTCTGATGAAACCAAGATTGAACTCTTTGACCTGAATGCCAAGTATCACGTCTGGAGGAAACCTGTCACCATATCTACGGTGACGCATGGTGGTGGTAGCAAAGTACAAAGAGATCCTTGATGAAAACCAGCTCCAGAGCGCTCAGGACCTCAGACTGGGGAGATGGTTCCCCTTCCAACAGGACAACGAACCTAAACACAGCCAAGACAGCGCAGGAGTGGCTTGGAGACATGTCTCTGAATGTCCTTGAGTGGCCCAACCAGAGCCCGGACTTGAACCCGATCGAACATCTCTGGAGAGACCTGAAAAACGCTCTTCCATCCAACCTGACAGAGCTTGAGAGGATTTGCAGAGAATAATGGGAGATACTCTCCCCAAATACAGGTGTGCCAAGCATGTAGCTCTATACCGGAGAAGACTCGAGGCTGTAATCACTTCCAAAGGTTCTTCAACAAAGTACTGAGTAAAGGGTCTGAATTCTTATTTAAATATGGTGTTTTTATTTTTATACATTTGCAAAAAGTTATAAAAAACTGTTTTTACTTCGTCACTATTGGGTATTGTGTGTAGATTGATTGATTTATTTTATAAATACATTTTCGAATAAGGCTGTAACATAAAATTATGTGGAAAAAGTCAAGGGGTCTGAATACTTTCCCCCAATTGGAGTAAACTAATGCACAACAACACTTGACTAAATGGTCTATTACTCTGTCATACAATACATGCTTTTATTTTTTGTTGCCCTTGACTACCTGGCTAAGTGCTTGCTCGCTAGCCTAACTTCCATTCATCGGCAACGTTAGCTAGTTAACATTAGCATTGTACATCTAGCTACATATTGAAATTCCTCCCTCTCAGGCCAGGGGCACAATGTATTAATTCATGGTTGGTTCAGAATTGCCGTTATAATCATTGGCCAGAGAATTAAGAAACAATTCCTATCTCCATCCATTGCTAATTTAGGAAAGGAACAATTTTAGCTAGCTAGCTAGCCACCGGAGGACAACAACACAACGAGATGGAACAATTCAAGTGGTTTCTGATAATGACGTGTTCCCTCAATGCAATTGGCTTTTATTTTATACTTTTTTTATCATCGGAGGCCAAATGACTTCCCTTACATTCAATGCTACAGGTGGCAACAATGTCATACTCTTTTCAACCAAACAGCATCAGATAGATGGCCTACACACAGTGACAGAGGGGCGCTGTTTAGCTCAGATGCTTTCTCCGGTGAGATACATTCAGCCTCTTGTGAATTGAATGAAAATTATGAAAACACAGAAACAAAATATACATTATTTTATGTATTATTTAATTTTCTTAATACATTTTTGGGGGAAGCCTGGCTTCCCTTGGCACCCATGAATACACACCACTGCTTAAATGTTCTGGTACTTGGTAGAGTTCATGATGCCATTGACCTAAACAAGGGCCCCAGGACCAGTGGAAGCAAAACAGCTCCATAACTTCAAAGACCCACCACCATGTTTTACAGTAGGTATTAGGTTATTTTCTGCATATCATATGCATCCTTCTTTCGATGCCAAACCCACCACTGGTGTACATGGCCAAAGAGCTCTATTTTCGTGTCATGTCACCATAGCACTGGTTCCAATCTAAGTGCCAATGCTGTTGAGAAAATTCCAGGCATTTACATTTGCTGTTTGTTCTCAATAAAGCCTTTTTTTCTGGAAACCCTTCCAATTTACCGATTGGCATGGAGGTGGCTGTCACACCCTGACCATAGTTTGCTTTGTATGTTTCTATGTTTTGTTTGGTCAGGGTGTGATCTGAGTGGGCATTCTATGTTACATGTCTAGTTTGTCTATTTCTATGTTCGGTTTTCTTGTTCAACTCAAGAAAACCGTTACAGAATCACACACCACAACAGGACCAAGCGGCGTGGTGACAGGCAACGGCAGCAGGAGCAGCGAAATAAAGACTTCTGGACTTGGAAAGAAATCCTCGACGGGAGAGGACCCTGGGCAAAGCCAGAAGAATATCGCCGCCCCAAAGAAGAGCTGGAGGCGGGTAAGGCGGAGAGGCGCTGGTATGAGGAGGCAGCACGGCGGCGTGGATGGAAACCCGAGAGTCAGCCCCAAAAATGTCTTGGGGGGGGCACACAGGAAGTGTGGTGAAGCCAGGTAGGAGACCTGTGCTTACCGGGGAGCGAGAGAGACCGGGCAGGCACCGTGCTATGCGGTGGAGCGCACGGTGTCCCCAGTGCGGGTGCATAGCCCAGTGCGGTACATACCAGCTCCGCGTATCGGCCGGGCTAGAGTGAGCATCGAGCCAAGTGCCATGAGTGCTTACATGTCACCAACCATGCTCACGGTGTCCACGGTTCGCCTGCATAGCCCAGTGCGGGCTATTCCACCTCGCCGCACTGGCAGGGCGACCGGGAGCATTCAACCGGGTAAGGTTGGGCAGGCTCGGTGCTCAAGAGCTCCAGTGCGCCTGCACGGTCCGGTCTATCCAGTACCACCTCCACAAACCAGCCCTCCGGTGGCAGCTCCCCGCACCAGGCTTCCTGTGCGTGTCCTCGGCCCAGTACCACCAGTGCCAGCACCACGCATCAGGCCTACAGTGCGCCTCGCTTCTCCAGCGCTGCCGGAGTCTCCCGCCTCTCCAGCGCTGCCGGAGTCTCCCGCCTCTCCAGTGCTGCCGGAGTCTCCTGCCTCTCCAGCGCTGCCGGAGCCTTCCTCCTCTCCGGCACTGCCAGAGCTCCCGCCCCTCAGTCCAGAGGCGCTAGAGCCCCTCATTCCAGAGGCGCCAGAGCTACTCAGTCCAGCGCTGCCAGAGCCTTCCTCTCCAGCGTTGCCGGAGCTTCCCGTCTGCCCAGCGCCACCTGAGCCACCCGTCTGCCCAGCGCCATCAGAGTCGCCAGTCTGCCCAGCGCCGCCTGAGTCACCAGTCTTCCCAGCGCCACCTGAGTCGCCAGTCTTCCAGGAGCCGCCAGTGCCGCCAGTCTGCCAGGATCCGCCAGTGCCGCCAGTCTGCTAGGGGCCGCCAGTGCCGCCAGTCTGCCAGGGGCCGCCAGTGCCGCCAGTCAGCCCAGAGGCGCCAGTGCCGCCCCTCAGCCCAGAGGCGCCAGTGCCACCCCTCAGCTCAGAGGCGCCAGTGCCGCCCCTCAGCCAAGAGGCGCCAGTGCCGCCCCTCAGCTCAGAGGCGCCAGTGCCGCCCCTCAGCCCAGAGGCGCCAGTGCCCCTCTGTCCCCTCTGTCCCGAGCTGCCCCTCTGTCCCGAGCTGCCCCTCTGTCCAGTGGGGTCATTTAGAAGGGTCGTGGTTAGGAGGCCACGGAAGCGAACAAGGTGGTGGACTAAGACTATGGTGAAGTGGGGGCCACGTCCAGCACCAGAGCCGCCACCGCGGACAGATGCCCACCCAGACCCTCCCCAATAGGGTCAGGTTTTGCGGCCGGAGTCCGCACCTTGAGGGGGGGGGGGGGTACTGTCACACCCTGACCATAGTTTGCTCTGTATGTTTCTATGTTTTGTTTGGTCAGGGTGTGATCTGAGTGGGCATTCTATGTTGCATGTCTAGTTTGTCTATTTCTATGTTTGGCCTGATATGGTTCTCAATCAGAGGCAGGTGTTAGTCATTGTCTCTGATTGGGAACCATATTTAGGTAGCCTGTTTGGTGTTGGGTTTTGTGGGTGATTGTTCCTGTCTCTGTGTTTGTTTTCACCAGATAGGCTGTTTAGGTTTTCTCACGTTTATTGTTTTGTTAGTCTATTCATGTATAGTTTCTTTATTAAAGAACCATGAATAATAACCACGCTGCGTTTTGGTCCGCCACTCCTTCAACTCAAGAAAACCGTTACAGTGTCGCGTAATTGTAGATTTGGACTCATGGTGACCTGAAGATGCGCCCAAGTTCTGTAATTCTCCAACTTTGGCCTCTGGGATTTTTCTTTGCGAACCATCTTCAAACCATCTTCCTCACTGTGCATAGGGACAAGATACACCTGAATCGAATACCAGCCAAGTTTACCACTGTTCCAGTGGTTTTTAATGCCCTAATAGTGGTGCAATTTTTTTGCTATTTTTTTGTACCCATTGCCTGATTTATGAAGGTCAACAACCATTTGTCTCTTTTCATTTGTGAGCTCTTTGCCTTTTCCCATGGTGACAGATGACAAAAGTATTTTACATGCATGTTACCTAGTTTTGATACCCCAGTGAAACATGAAGCTGTGGAAGGCCACAATACAATATATTGTTTTTTAAACTGAAATTAGTTTTAAAAAGTAGAATGTCAATGCAGATTTGATTGTTTTTTCATTTATAAGAATCTTTAGGGCTGCCAGTAATTGACAGCTACAAGCATTAATTTTTTTTACAATCTTTTTTGCTCATCTTTATCAAGGGTGGCAATAATTTTATATTACTGGTTTCCTTTATGCACCAAAAACACAATTAGCAAAGTTGGCAACCTCACCCTCAACATTGATGACACCATTGTCTCTCCCTTCTCCCACTCACACAATCTTGGTGTCCTCCTGGAATCCTTCGAATACCAAATCAGACATACTGTCAAATTCTCATTCTTCCACCTCTGCAACATTGCTAAAGTCAGGTCCTCCCTCTCCCATCCTGCCCCTCATACATGCATTCATCTCCTCCCACCTTGACACTTGCAACTGTCTACTTTCCAGGATCAACTCAAGCTCCCTCCATGAGTTTCAAATAATTCAGAACTCTGCAGCCCGACTTCCCACCCATAGGTCCTGGCAGCATTCATTTTTGTCACATACATCGGATAGGTGCAGTGAAATGTGTTGTTTTAGATGATCAGCTATAGTAGTAAGTCACCCCTGGAGCAAGTTAGGGTTAAGTGCCTTGCTCAAGAGCTCAGACAAATTTCACCTTGTCGGCTCGGGTATTCAAACCAGCGACCTTTTGGTTACAAGCCCAACACTAACTGCTAGGCTACCTGCCGCCCTTGCGAACCCTTTTTGGGAAAACATTTTTGTTACAATTTTTTGGCTCTAGGTACAACCCTCTCCTCCAAAGACAGCCGATGGAACCCATTTCGGTTCTAGATAGCACCTTTTTTTCTAAGAGTGAAGCTGGCACAGCCACAAAGTCATAAAATCTGATTTCAAACCTAACCCTAACCACACTGCTAACCTTATAAGTCCAAAAAGCACATCTTTGTTTTGATACATTTTTACAATATAGACAATTTTAGCTTTGCAGTTAGCCCATCTAGTGCAAAATCGCTCAGTTCTGACTCAACCTAATCAAATTTGATAAGTCTTTATGACAACATTATTTACGTTTAGACCTTTCAAAACCTTAAATGTAGAAGATGTCTTGATTATTGAAATGCTTTACTTTTGTTATATGCCATCAATACATGTTACACTCAGCTAATGTTTATAGTGTAAAGAAGGCACCTAATACAGCTTTCCAACTAGTGAAGTTGTTAACAGACAAACAGAGATATTTGGCAAGTTATGTGTTGTGATTTTAAAGTACATTTGGCATTCAACCAGGCTTCCAAAATATTTTTACATTTCTCCCTTAGAGTCTATGAAACGATAAAAGTTGAGGCCTGCCTATTGTACTGAACTGTGACCGTAAAACTGAATATGTAAATTGTGTGGCTTTGAAAACTGAAACACTTCTTATTGGGTGTCCAACTTATGGAGAACATTTTATCCCAGCACATGTTTCCTTATGTTCGCCTGCCATATCACCATAGTAAAACATGATAATTAAAACTCTCACAAATTAACTAGCTATCTCTATCAGTGACTCTCTCTGTCTGGGAGTCTGTGCTCTACTCGAAGAGGCTTGTTTTTTAAACACCAGCTGGCAGCTCAGCGAAACAGAGCCGATAAGTTGGAAAAATAACAAATCATGTTGTTATCCTATAACAAAGTGAAAAATAAGTGTTGCACATTGATTTGAATTACTGATATATCTGACTATCAGGGTTAGGGTTAACCTCTTAATTTCCGCCTGAAGACATACCCAAATCTAACAGCCTGTAGCTCAGGCACAGAACCAAGGATATGCATATTCTTGGTACCATTTGAAAGAAAACACTCTGAAGTTTGTGTAAATGTGAGTTGAATGTAGGAGAATATAACACAATAGATCTGGATTAGATAATACAATGAAAAAAAACATATGTTTTTTTTTATTGTTGTATCATCATCTTTAAAATGAACAAGATAAAACAAACATTCAGATAGGATGATGGTGACAATTTCAGTGACAAACATAAGAGGGCAACAGTACTTGTGCAAAGTTTCAGAATGATAACTTCCAAAATGAGTGTGCTACATGACATTTATCATGAAGTCACCCAGGTGTCCCACACATGTAGCCCAAATGTACCCAAGTGGCCAAATTGGTGAAGTTATACATTTTGAATGGAATAACTATATACAAAATACCAAATTGGTATTCTAACACACTCAAAAATAGAGAAAAAACATGAAAAAAATCTATATATACATTTACAAAATAACACTTTCAATATTTGGAAGACCCTCAATCCTCTACACGATATTATGCTGCTGATGCCAGGTGCCATAGCACATCCATGCCTGCAGAAATACATTTGGGTAGATGAACACCATTTGTGGAGGGAGCTGGATGAACCAGCTTCAGTGGGGATGGACACCTTGGCACTGGGGGCTCCCATTCGGAGTCAGTGTCACTGTGAAAGAAAATGTTCAGTTAGAATAGTTTCACATATGAGCCCTGTATCAACAGGTATAATAAACATATATATATATATATAGAGTACAGGGAACATAAGGTTGAATATATTATTATAGACCGGCTAGATCTACTGTCTCATTTATATTATGACATTTCAGCTAGGTCTACTGTCTTTATTATATTACAACAGACCAGCTGTATCTACTGTCTCCATTTCACTTTGGCCATTGTTGTGGGCCTGCCCTCCCCTCAACAGCTTCAAATAGGCCATTTCATTTCACAAATAATATTTTATATTATTAATTTCAAACAAAGGCATTAGCATGAGAAGAACTTACCAGTCCAAAACGATGTCCTCTCCGTTCAAAAAAAATTCCTCCAATTGGGAATCGCTAAATGAATCGTCCTCGATCAATTTCTTCTAAAATTGTGTGTACATCTATATATCTAGACTTAGATTTAGCTTTCCCTTAGTCGCCATACTGATTTATATATAAACAGCTGAATATGCGCTTTACCAAAACAATGCTGTGCGCAACATGCGTTGCTCTTTCCGGTATGAAATTTCAATGGCGAATGACCCTCTTTACGCCGGAGTTTACTACATGGGTTGGTCTTCAAACACATAAACATTACATATTGCCGTTTACCTCAGCTCATTGGCTATCTACCCAGCTAGACTTCAAGATGATCAGTGGTCATTATTGGGTTAAAATACAGTCAATCAAAGAAACAGCGGGAAAATCATTGGTGCACAATGATGTCATTACTTGTTGTCTTCAAATCGGTTTCTTTCAGTCAATACGTCCCGCGAAATGACCCATCAGGTTTGGCTGTGTTACAAACAAACCAGTTGATTGCAATGAAACCAAACATGACTGGAAAAGTCACGTTTTGCGTGGGTATTCACCCTCGAATGTGTCGTCGAAAATGGAATGAGACGGAATTCACGACACAAGCGGTTCACAAAATGTTTCGTGTTAAGCTATAAAAATTGATTTTATCAAACAAAAGACCATTCATTGTGTGACAATGAGCATTGAGATTGGAAACAGAGGAAGATCGTCAAAGGTAAACAATTAATTTTATTGCAGTTTGTGATTTTGTTATCCCTGTGCTGGCTCAAATAGTTGTTTTTATGGGGCTCTATCCTCAGATAATCACATCGTATTCTTTCGCAGTAAATCCTTTTTTAAATCTGACAACGCAGTTGGATTAGCAATATTCTAGGGTTTCGAAACATGTGAGACACTTGTATTTTCATGAATGTTTAATATGACTATTTATGTAGCAACCACCGTATGTTGTAGAATTTCATCCCGCTACCGGGTTCCGTGCGCAGAGAGGTTTTAAGGTCAGGGTTATGGTTATGGTTAAGCCAGGGTAAGGATGTAAGTCTAACCTGGCATAAATCATGGTAAAATGTATAACATTCGAAGAAATTGTTTTTAAAACTACTAAAATCTCACCACCCCATGGTGGGGTGGATTTCACATGACCGGGAAATGCCTTGAAAAAAAGTTAGGGGAGTTCATCAAAAAATAAGCCAGCATCTGGTGTGACCACCATTTGTTTCATGCAACGCGACACATCTCCTTCGCATAGAGTTGATCAGGCTGTTGATTGTGGCCGGTGGAATGTTGTCCCACTCCTCTTCGATGGCTGTGCGAAGTTGCTGGAAATTGGCGGGAACTGGAACACGCTGTCGTACACGTCGATCCAGAGCTTGCCAAACATGCTCAATGGGTGACTTTTCTGGAGAGTATGCAGGCCATGGAAGAACTGGGACATTTTCAGCTTCAAGGAATTGTGTACAGATCCTTGCGACATGGGGCCATGCATTATCATGCTGAAACATGAGTTGATGGTGGCGGATGAACGCCATTACAATGGGCCTCAGGATCTCGTCATGGTGTCTCTGTGCATTCAAATTACCATTTATAAAATGCAATTGTATTCATTGTCTGTAGCTTATGCCTGCCCATACCATAATCCCACCGCCACCATGGGGCACTCTGTTCACAACATCTGCAAACCACTGGCCCACACAACACCATAAACGCTGTCTGCCATCTGCCTGGTACAGTTGAAACTGTGATTAATCCGTGAAGAGTACACCTCTACAGCGTGCCAGTGGCCATCGAAGGTGAGCATTTGCCCACTAAAGTTGGTTACGACGCCAAACTGCAGTCAGGTCAAGACCCTGGTGAGGACGACGAGCACACAGATGAGCTTCCCTGAGACTGTTTCTGCAGTGTGAGCAGAAGTTTTTCTGTCGTGCAAACCCACAGTTTCATCAACTGTCCGGGTGGCTTGTCTCAGACCATCCCGCAGGTGAAGAAGCCGGATGTGGAGGTCCTGGGCTGGCGTGTTTACACGTGGTCTGCAATTGTGAGGCCGGTTGAAATTACTGCTAAATTCTCTAAAATGACTTTGGAGATGGCTTATGGTAGAGAAATTAACATAAAATGATCTGGCAACAGCTCTGGTAGACATTCCTGCCATCAGCATGCCTATTGCACCCTGCTCAAAACTTGAGACATCTGTGGCATTGTGTTATGTGACAAAACTGCCAATTTTAGAGTGACCTTTAATTTCCCACAGCACAAGGTGCACCTGTGTAATGATCATGCTGTTTAATCAGCTTTTTGATATGCCACACCTGTTAGGTGGATGGATTATCATGGCAAAGGAGAAATTATTACAGGGCTATAAAGGAATTTGTGAACAACATTTTTTGTGAAATAAGTGTTTTGTGCGTATGGAACATTTCGGGATCTTTTATTTCAGCTCATGGAACATGGGACCAAAACTTTACACGTTGTGTTTATATTTTTAGACAGTATATTAATATTAGAGTTTATAATCCTCGTGCTGAGTTAATGTGTGGCAGGTAATTGTATAGCTAATAGTCTATATGTTTGTAGATTGACTGAGGTGAATGAAGCTACAGCAACCAATATGATAACGACTAGGGACCTCACTCAAACTCATACCCTGGCTATGGCATAGCCTGGCTATGGTAAAATGTCAATATAAATCATTTATAAAAGCCTTTGAGGAAGACAGGTAAACTAGATTATAGGTAAATAAAGCACATTTCTAAAACATAAGTTCATGATAGGGGTTCATTCCCAAACAGTCTGAATGGAATAATAAATTGGATGTGTGTGTCAACTCTTCCACTAGTACCAAAATTGTGAGATAGTTTTGGAGTCAAATCTAACTTCACAATCATGGGCAGACAGGCAGACACTTAAATCTAATTCTCTGTTTAAGATGGATGTCAGGTAGAAGATGAGGTCTATGATAACTGTCCTGACAGCTGGACAGTCAGTCTGCTTCCATTTCAAAAGGCACCAGCACCAGTGTTGGCACAGAAGGCATGACAGCATAGCAGAACTAAACTTTTGTACGCTACAATAATTGCTTAGGAGGGATATGGTGTGTGAGTTTAGATGCAAGTTTAGTGTGAGACAACTTTTTTTAGATTATTCCTTCAGAGTGAATCAAATGCTGGTCTCAGTTGGAAGTGAGGCAAACATACTGGGTCCATACTAGCGAACAGGGGCGCAACTTTCACTGGGGACGGGGGGGGACATTCTGAAATTGCATTTTTGTCTACCCCAAGTTTTATCATTGGAATGTGACACAAAACAAGACAACAGTGTGCAACAGGACCATGCGGACACCTCCGAGTGTCGGGAAGGCTGTTTGGAGTTTTTACCCGACTGGATAAAAAGAAATTAAAAACTAAAAATGATGTCTCCCAACTTCTAAAACCAAAGCTGTGCCCCTGCTTGCGAACATTTCAAAAAGTTTAACCTGGACCCCAAAATGAGCATCAGTCAATTACAATTGTCAACATAGTTGCACGTGATAGAGCACTACATTATATTGTAGCTGGTCCCATCAGATAACTGGCACATGTTAGCAATATCCTAACTTCACCAGCTGACAGTAATTATTTCCTGTAACAAATTCTGCATCAGCCTATCAAAGATCTTGGACTTTATATCCACCAACCAGTGGCATTTATTAAAATAGGTCAACTTGGCCCCCAGAGGGATAATTAGAAATTCCAAAATCAAAGTTTTCTTTGTTACACTAGGTCTGTAAACTTAAGTGTCCCAATATTGCAGGAAGCGTCCTTGACAAAGCTACTAGCTACTAAGGGATGGTTAGAAATGCTCAGAATGGGGACCTGGAGGAAAATGGAGGAGTATCATGCTATTTCAATTTCAGTCAAGTGGAGGGTTTAGTGTTTTTTTAATCTAGTCCAGGGGAGGGTCATGTCAATTGTAAACTATTAAATGTCTATATTTTCAGTGTTTTAGAATTAGTTATTTTTTTATATATATTTTTTAAATTTTACCCCTTTTTCTCCCCAATTTCGTGGTATCCAATTGTTGTAGTAGCTACTATCTTGTCTCATCGCTACAACTCCCGTTCGGGCTCAGGAGAGACGAAGGTGGAAAGTCATGCGTCCTCCGATACACAACCCAACCAAGCCGCACTGCTTCTTAACACAGCGTGCATCCAACCCGGAAGCCAGCCGCACCAATGCGCCGGAGGAAACACCGTGCACCTGGCCACCTTGGTTAGCGAACACTGCACCCAGCCCGCCACAGGAGTCGCTGGTGCGCGATGAGACAAGGACACCCCTACCGACCAAGCCCTCCCTAACCCGGGCGACGCTAGGCCAATTGTGCGTCGCCCCACGGACCGGTTACGACAGAGCTTGGTCGCAAACCCAGGGACTCTGATGGCACAGCTGGCGCTGCAGACTAAGTCAGGGAAAGCTAAATCTAAGTCTAGATATACAGATGTACACACAATTTTAGAATAAATTGATTGGGAAGGTGAGACAGAGATTGTTGTAGGACGCTTCATTTAGCGATTGTGGAGGAATATTTTTTGAACGGGAGAGGACATCATCTTGGACTGGTAAGTTCTTATCATGCTAATGCCCTTGTTTGAAATTAATAATATAAAATATTATTTGAGATTTCCTTTAAATTTTAGAAGCAATATATAAACATGTAATGTCATGAAATGTGAGATACGTGTGTCTGCCACCCCACCCCAACCCACATGAAATAGCCTATTTGAGGCTGTTGAGGAGAGGGCAGGACCACATCAATGGCCAAAGTGAAATGGAGACAGTAGATACAGCTGGTCTGTTGTAATATAATAAAGACAGAAGATCTAGCTGGTCTGTCATAATATAATAAAGTCAGTAGATCTAGCTGAAATGTCATAATATAAAAGAGACAGTAGATCTAGCAGGTAATAATAATATAATAATGTATTCAACCTAAAATATTCAACCTTCAACTCTCTATATATATCTGTTTATTATACATGTTGATACAGGGCTCATATGTGAAACTGTTCGAACTTAACATTTTCTTTCACAGTGACACTGACTCCGAATGGAAGTCTTATCCGGTGTCCTGTGTGAATTTAAGTATGCTCTCTCTAATTCTCTCTTTCTCTCTCTCGGAGGACCTGAGCCCTAGGACCATGCGTCAGGACTACCTGGCATGATGACTTCTTGCTGTCCCCAGTCCACCTGGCCTTGCTGCTGTTCCAGTTTCAAATGTTCTGCCTGCGGCTATGGAAACCTAAACTGTTCATTTTTACTCTTGAGGTGCTGTCCTGTTGCACCCTCTGCAACCACTGTGATCACCACCCGGCACAGCCAGAAGAGGACTGGCCACCCCTCATAGCCTGGTTCCTCTTTAGGTTTCTTCCTAAGTCTTTGCCTTTCTAGGGAGTTTTTCCTAGCTCCGTGCTTCTACACCTGCATTGCTTGCTGTTTGGGGTTTTAGGCTGGGGCTATATAAATATATTTGATTTGATAGAGGACTGAGGGTCTTCCCAATATTGAAAGTGTGTAAATAGTTATGTTATTTTGTAAATGTATATATATTTATTTCTTCATATATTTTTTAATCAATCATTTTTTTTTAAATCTTTTTTTTTCATGTTTTTTCTCCATTTTGGGGGGGGGGGTGTGTTAGAATACCATTTTGGTATTTTGTATATAGTTATTTGTTTCAAAATTTATACCTTCACCAATTTGGCCACTTGTGTACATTTGGGCTACTTGTGTGGGACACCTGGGTGACTTCATGATAAATGTCATGTAGCACACTCATTTTGGAAGTTATCATTCTGAAACTTTGCACAAGTACTGTTGCCCTCTTATATTTTTCACTGAAATTTTATCTGAAATTTTATCTTGTTAATTTTAAAGATGATGATACAAAAATTAAAAAAATTAAAACATATGTTTTTTTAAATTGTTTTATCTAAACCAGATCTATTGTGTTATATTCTCCTATATTCAATTCACATGCACATAAACTTCAGAGTGTTTTCTTTCAAATGGTACCAAGAATATGCCTGAGCTACAGGCTGTTAGATTTGGGTATGTCTTCAGGCGGAAATTGCACAAAGTAAGGGGGGGAGCTGTAAGAGGTTTTAACCTCTTTAGGGTAGGTGAGACGCTAACGTCCCACCAGGCCAACATCCGGTGAAACTGCAGAGAGCTAACATTCTAAATACACCATTTGTTATAATAAACATTCTTGTAAATACATTCGCCATTGCAAATCCTACTTGACGGAGCCACGGGTGTTAAGCATAGCAGTACATATTCAATAGCATTTTCAACAAGTTTATATATTTAAAATATGGCGGATAAATCAGGAAAAACTAGAACAAAGTCTAGGTATACAGATTTAACCTACATTTATAGAGGAAATAGATAGATACAGCGAGACTGAGTTGCTTCAGGAGGATGAATCTTTCAGCAAAGCTAGTTGTGACTCCCAGGTGGAAGACATGTTTCTGCATGGCGAGGATGCCATGCTGGATTGGTAAGTTCTAATGCTAATGTCATTGTTTGAAATTAATAATATCAAATATTCTATTTGTAATATATAAAAATATCATCTGTAATGAAATGTGTAAAGTACACATTCGCTATACTGTGTGTGTGATATATTTTTAAAATGTATTTTACATAAACATGGAATGGAACAGCCCTTCAACACTTCACCAAAGTGATTATGTTCCCTGTACTCTATATATATATGTGTTTATTTTACGTGTTGATACAGGGTTCATACGTGAAAGTATTGTTACTGATTTTTTGAAATCTTTCACAGTGGCAGTGATTCTGATTATGAGCCGCCAATGTCAGGGTGTCCATCTCCCTCTGAAGCTGGTTCATCCAGCCGGACCCCCGCTGTGTCCGGCTCCACATCTACCTGGCCATCTAGAGATGTGAAGTCAGTGACAAAGATGTGGAGGTGGAGAAGAGAGAAACCTACAACGTTCTCCACAAGACCATGAAATGGTACAAGACATTTTTCTATAATTTCATTGACATTGCTGTGGAGAATGCCTTCATCCTCCAGAAGGAAATGGCTAAGAGCTGTGGACAGCCCCCCATCTCACAGCTAGCCTTCAGGGAGCTGCTCATCCGGGAGCTTAGTAGCTACAGCAAGTCCACTGTAGCACCTTCTGTCCCCTCTACCTCTGTCCCTTCTGCTCCAACCAGTGGTGTTCACCTGCCCAGATTCAGCTTTGCAGGCATGAATGTGTCCCAGGGCAAAAAGGGCACAGTAGGGAGACGTCGTTGTGCCCTTTGTCACAAGAAATGCCCCATCACCTGCACCACCTGTTCAGTAAGCCGTTGCTTTACAGCAGAAAGAGACTGCAATAGGCCATGGCACCAGCAGCACAATATTGTGTAGAGGACTGAGGGTCTTCACAATATTGTAAATATAAAATATGTAAATAGTTACCCGTGTTAATTGTTTGTATTATTATTATTATTATTTTATTTTTTTTATATATATTTTATATATAAAGTGGGGCAAAAAAGTATTTAGTCAGCCACCAATTGTGCAAGTTCTCCCACTTAAAAAGATGAGAGAGGCCTGTAATTTTCAACTATGACAGACAAAATGAGAAAAAAAAATCCTGAATTTGTAATGAATTTATTTGCAAATTATGGTGGAAAATAAGTATTTGGTCAATAACAAAAGTTTATCTCAATATTTTGTTATATACCTTTTGTTGGCAATGACAGAGGTCAAACATTTTATGTAAGTCTTCACAAGGTTTTCACACACTGTTGCTGGTATTTTGGCCCATTCCCCCATGCAGATCTCCTCTAGAGCAGTGATGTTTTGGGGCTGTTGCTGGGCAACATGGACTTTCAACTCCCTCCAAAGATTTTCTATGGGGTTGAGATCTGGAGACTGGCTAGGCCACTCCAGGACCTTGAAATGCTTCTTACGAAGCCACTCCTTCGTTGCCCGGGCGGTGTTTTTGGAATCATTGTCATGCTGAAAGACCCAGCCACATTTCATCTTCAATGCCCTTGCTGATGGAAGGAAGTTTTCACTCAAAATCTCACGATACATGGCCCCATTCATTCTTTCCTTTACATGGATCAGTCGTCCTGGTCCCTTTGCAGGAAAACAGCCCCAAAGCATGGTGTTTCCACCCTCATGCTTCACAGTAGGTATGGTGTTCTTTGGATGCAACTCAGCATTCTTTGTCCTCCAAACACAACGAGTTGAGTTTTAAAAAGTTATATTTTCGTTTCATCTGACCATATGACATTCTCCCAATCTTTTTCTGGACCATCCAAATGCTCTCTAGCAAACTTCAGACAGGCCTGGACATGTACTGGCGTAAGCAGGGGGACACGTCTTGCACTGCAGGATTTGAGTCCTTGGCGGCGTAGTGTGTTACTGATGGTAGGCTTTGTTACTTTGGTCCCAGCTCTCTGCAGGTCATTCACTAGGTCCCCCCGTGTGGTTCTGGGATTTTTGCTCACCGTTCTTGTGATCATTTTGACCCCACAGGGTGAGATCTTGCGTGGAGCCCCAGATCGAGGGAGATTATCAGTGGTCTTGTATGTCTTCCATTTCCTAATAATTGCTCCCACAGTTGATTTCTTCAAACCAAGCTACTTACCTATTGCAGATGCAGTCTTCCCAGCCTGGTGCAGGTCTACAATTTTATTTCTGGTGTCATTTGACAGCTCTTTGGTCTTGGCCATAGTGGAGTTTGGAGTGTGACTGTTTGAGGTTGTGGACAGGTGTCTTTTATACTGATAACAAGTTCAAACAGGTGCCATTAATACAGGTAACGAGTGGAGAACAGAGGAGCCTCCTAAAGAAGAAGTTACAGGTCTGTGAGAGCCAGAAATCTTGCTTGTTTGTAGGTGACCAAATACTTATTTTCGACCATAATTTGCAAATAAATTCATTCAAAATCCTACAATGTGATTTTCTGGATTTTTTTCTCATTTTGTCTGTCATAGTTGAAGTGTACCTATGATGAAAAATACAGGGAGAACTTGCACAATTGGTGGCTGACTAAATACTTTTTTGCCCCACTGTATATGTTTTTGGGGTGTATATAGTTTTTTCCTTCAAAATGTATCACTGTACCAATTCGGCCACTTGGGTACATTTGGGTACATTTGTGTGGAACACCTGGGTGACTTCATGCTCAATGTCATGTAGCTCGCTCATTTTTGAAGTTATCTGTCCAAAACATTGCTCAGCTATTGTTGCCATCTTATGTTCTTCATTCAAATCATCCACAGCATCCTATCTGTATGTTTGGCTGTTCTTGGTCATTTGAAAGATGATGCAGCAACAATAAAAAACAGAAAATGTATGTTTATTTCCTTGTATTGTCTTCTACCATATCTATTGTGTTATATTATCCTACATTCAATTCACATTTCCTCAACATTCAGAATGTTTCCTTTCAAATGTTACCAAGAATATGCATATTCTTGCCTCTGGGCCTGAGCTACAGGCAGTTAGATTAGGGTATGTCTTTAGGCGGAAATTGAGAAGAAGGGGGGGTACTCCAAAGAAGTTAACAGTATCAAAAGCCTTCCTTAGGTCCAGAAACACAGCCCCAACAACGCCCCCTTTGTCCATCTTGGACTTCACATTTTCCAGAAGAAAGCAGTTGGCTGTTTCTGTGGAGTGTTTCGCTCTGAAGCCAAACTGCATGGAGTGTAATGTGAATGGGCTGTTGTTGAGGTGGGCAATCAGTTGTTCTGCTACACACTTTTCAACAACCTTTGACACCACACGTAGCATACTAATGGGCCTGTAGTTACTCACGTCAGCAGGGTCGCCCGATTTAAAGATGGCCGTTATTATGGCCGACTTCCATACCCTTGGAAACACCCCGAGACCAATAGATGTGTTGGTGACCTTAGTAATGGGGCCAAAGAGTGACTCTTTTTGTAGTTTTTAAGAAAGGTAAAGTCCAGCCCAAACACATTTTGGCTTTAGAGTTCTTTAGTGAGCTAATCACCTTGTTCACCTTTGACTCAGAAAACCTCCCTTATGATGAAGACATCTTAAACTAGAGTAAATTGGCGCACCAATGAATCACACGGTGACGTCATTTTAAATATTGAATATTGTGTTTATGCTAGAGACTTACCTTTTCTTCTAGTGGCTGCAGCTCAATCTACTCTTTATATAAAGTTTATGCCTATTCCACAACATGGGGCTACACACGAGGATCCGGACAAGAAAATGACTGTGGTGGATACTGCTAGCTAGCATGAGGATGAAAATGGCAGTTTCCGGGGAAAATTAGTAGCCTTTTAATCTTCTCGATAGAGCAGTGTGGCTAAAGGTACAATTTAGAATACAGTGGCATATCCCATCCCACATTGAGGTATGTTTTCTGATCCATATCTTGCAATGGCTCCACTGTGTCTTACTGTAAACTTCTTCAGTCTAGGGTCTATTTATCTCCACTTCCTGTCTGACTGACGTGTCCAAAGTAAACTACCTGTTACTCAGACCCAAAAGCCAGGATATGCATATAATTGGTACCATTGGATAGAAAACACTTTGCAGTTTGTAGAAATGTTAAAATAATGTATGAGACTATAACACAATTGATATGGTAAAAGAAAATCCAAAGAAAAACTGATGGTAATAGAAGCTGTGCAACAGATTCAGAATTTCTTTTTTTTGAGAGCCCATGCTCTTACAATGGAAAGCTATGGGTTATATGCAATTCCAGCTCCCAGATTGCAATTCCTCTTGCTTCCATGAGATGTCCACAGTCTTTGTTCAAGGTTTCAGACTTGTTTCTTCCAAGCAAGGAAGAATTTTGAGTTTTGGTATTGGGAGTCAGAGTTGCTTATTTTGCTTTTCTATTGAACATACTTCTTTCCGTATGAAATATTACAGGTTAGTTACATTTTAGGGTAGCTGAGGATTAAATAGAAATGTATTTTGACTTGTTTTAACAAAGTTTAGGATAGCTTCTTGGATTCCTTTCTCTGCATGTTGAACGAGTGGATTACTCAAATTGATGGCACCAACTAAACAGACTTTTTGGGATATAACGAAGGATTTTATTTAACAAAACGACCATGCTTGTTGTAGATGGAACCCTTTGGATTGCAAATCAGAGGAAGATTTTCAAAAAGTAAGTGAATATTTAATCGCTATTTGTAATTTTATGAAGCCAGTGCTGGTTGAAAAATATTTTGATGTGGGGTGCCGTCGTCAAACAATCGCATGGCAGGCTTTCGCTGTAAAGCCTATTGTAAATCGGACAATGTAGTTAGATTAACAAGAATTTAAGCTTTTAACTGATATAAGACACTTGTATGTACAGTGCCTTGCGAAAGTATTCGGCCCCCTTGAACTTTGCGACCTTTTGGCCCATTTCAGGCTTCAAACATAAAGATATAAAACTGTATTTTTTTGTGAAGAATCACCAACAAGTGGGACACAATCATGAAGTGGAACGACATTTATTGGATATTTCAAACTTTTTTAACAAATCAAAAACTGAAAAATTGGGCGTGCAAAATTATTCAGCCCCCTATACTATCGTGAAATTGCCAAAATATTGGGTGCCAGATATATTTTTAGTTTTAATACTTTGTAGCGCCACCTTTTGCTGCGATTACAGCTGTAAGTCGCTTGGGGTATGTCTCTATCAGTTTTGCACATCGAGAGACTGAAATTGTTTCCCATTCCTCCTTGCAAAACAGCTCGAGCTCAGTGAGGTTGGATGGAGAGCATTTGTGAACAGCAGTTTTCAGTTCTTTCCACAGATTCTCGATTGGATTCAGGTCTGGACTTTGACTTGGCCATTCTAACACCTGGATATGTTTATTTTTTAACCATTCCATTGTAGATTTTGCTTTATGTTTTGGATCATTGTCTTGTTGGAAGACAAATCTCCGTCCCAGTCTCAGGTCTTTTGCAGACTCCATCAGGTTTTCTTCCAGAATGGTCCTGTATTTGGCTCCATCCAACTTCCCATCAATTTTAACCATCTTCCCTGTCCCTGCTGAAGAAAAGCAGGCCCAAACCATGATGCTGCCACCACCATGTTTGACAGTGGGGATGGTGTGTTCAGGGTGATGAGCTGTGTTGCTTTTACGCCAAACATAAGGTTTTGCATTGTTGCCAAAAAGTTCAATTTTGGTTTCATCTGACCAGAGCACCTTCTTCCACATGTTTGGTGTGTCTCCCAGGTGGCTTGTGGCAAACTTTAAACGACACTTTTTATGGATATGTTTAAGAAATGGCTTTCTTCTTGCCACTCTTCCATAAAGGCCACAATCAGTCTTGCAATATACGACTGATTGTTTACCTATGGACAGAGTCTCCCACCTCAGCTGTAGATCTCTGCAGTTCATCCAGAGTGATCATGGGCCTCTTGGCTGCATCTCTGATCAGGGGGACAGCCAGGTCTTGGTAGATTTGCAGTGGTCTGATACTCCTTCCATTTCAATATTATCGCTTGCACAGTGCTCCTTGGGATGTTTAAAGCTAGGGAAATCTTTTTGTATCCAAATCCGGCTTTAAACTTCTTCACAACAGTATCTCGGACCTGCCTGGTGTGTTCCTTGTTCTTCATGATGCTCTCTGCGCTTTTAACGGACCTCTGAGACTATCACAGTGCAGGTGCATTTATACGGAGACTTGATTACACACAGGTGGATTGTATTTATCATCATTAGTCATTTAGGTCAACATTGGATCATTCAGAGATCCTCACTGAACTTCTGGAGAGAGTTTGCTGCACTGAAAGTAAAGGGGCTGAATAATTTTGCACACCCAATTTTTCAGTTTTTGAATTGTTAAAAAAGTTTGAAATATCCAATAAATGTCATTCCACTTCATGATTGTGTCCCACTTGTTGTTGATTCTTCACAAAAAAATACAGTTTTATATCTTTATGTTTGAAGCCTGAAATGTGGCAAAAGGTCGCAAAGTTCAAGGGGGCCGAATACTTTCCCAAGGCACTGTACCTAGATGTTTAATATGCATACTTTTTATGATTATTTATTTGAATTGCGCACCCTCCAATTTCACTGGAAGATGTCGACTGTCCCCGAGAGTTTTTTTTTAATGTAACCATGATTGCGTTCCAACCTCAGTCTAGGTCAGTGTAAATAAGCATAACGGTAGGGTCTGCATCTTCTGGCAATAAGTCTAATAATTCCCCACTATCGAATGATGAAACTCTCATGAACACAACAGTGTTGGTTGTTTCGATCTACGGCAGTCGTCCGAACTCTCTATCACGGACGTTCTAATTTCAGAAGAGGTCTTCTCGCAAAACTGACTGAAGGTAACACAGTACCAGGCTGTAAAAATGTGTCATGAATAACGTGACCAAACACGGGTCTATAGGACAGACACTTCAAAACCTTATTCCTTATGATTTGACTTTATGTTTTGCTGTGTACAAAAGTTATTAAATGTGTTTCTATGGGCTATGGCAGTAAAGGACCATTTCAATGTTTAATTAAATAAAGACATATGTTCTATTTTTATACCAATACTGCTCCTAAAATTCTAACACTAATGGCTAAATTATACCATTGTAAAGTACAGATACCCCCAAAAATGATTTAATTAAGTACTTTACACCACTGAAAAAGTAATTAAATTCTGAAAACACTTACTAGATTTCACTACCACCAAGCTGCTGCAAAATGTAGTTTAAATCACTAGTTGAACTAGATGTAGTTCACTACTCACAAACACTGCATTCCTTGTTATCTGTCTTCTAGTTTTGTGAACAAATGTGTTGGAAATTGAGGTTCTGTCTTCTATTGTAAATTTGTCTCCAGCTAGTCTGTTGCATGCATGAAATGTTCCTCAGGTATTACATTTGAAGACATGTAGATATAACATTTGTTTGAAGATTCACCATGGGTGAGGCTTCAATTCAAAAGGAGCAATGGAGCAAAGTACAGTATATGTCGGAAATTCACAAAACACAGCAGGACCAGTGTATTTCCAATTCCAGGTACGGGAAACATGAGAAAAGTTGTAGATGAGTATTACTTTTGTATATTGTACACATGTTGAATGCTACGGTAAGGCAATCCGGAGAAAGGTAAATGGGGATGACACATAATATCTCCTACAAAGCACTGACAGCTCTTCTCAAGTCCTCTGACCTTGGGGAGTAATTTTGCAGATCAATATTTGCCCCTGTATAGAGTGTGTGGACTGAGAGAACACACCAATACTCAAGATATGATGGGAGACAGAGACAATCTCAAGGACTAGTGGAGGGGAAAGTATTGGTTTTCAAATCATGTTTGGGTGAAACAAAACGTTTCTATGAATGTGCTAAAATATTTATGATTATGTGCGCTTCTACAGGGAATGTACACACATGGTTTAATAAATAAAATAGTTTGTCTTTGTTCCTGTAAGGGCAATATCATGGCACAGAGGACTTTGTTATACTGGTAATAATATCCCATAGGCTTCCTTAACATACATATCAAATCACCCTGTGAAATGGTTTCTTTACTGTGAGAGGAAATGCAGTATTGGAATTCAATACACCACAAAGTGGTTGAGAAATGAACTCTTGCATTGGTGATACTTGTAGTCTCAAAGCTTACCGTATGCTTCCCAGTCGAAACAGTTCCCGCATATATTATGACGAAATGTTGTGACGTTTTGGTCATTTGGCCTAGGGCAGGATTTGCTGTTCGCATTTTGTTTATTTTCTTGAGGCAACTGGAAGTTTGGTAGCTCTTCATTTGTGATTGGTCAACAGTACTACTCCTACCAGGACAGGGAATTATGGATGGGATCCTTCAATTAAGTGTTTGTTGTCATCCACTTGAGAAATTCTGCACCAAACATTTTAGTTAGATGTAGAAAGACCTCTTCAAAAAAGTCCAAATTAATTACAAGCTTCTTGATTTATCTAAGATTAATTCAGACTATTTTGGTAAGTGTTTCTGGCTATGTTGTTGCTATGGTGACTAAAGCAAAGGTTTTTAGGGAGTATGCGAGCACAGACGGTCGCTTCGCCTAGGAGAAAAACCTAACCTATTTATGAGGACACCTTTAGATGTGGCATTTAGCTGACCTCTAACTTCTCACCACCTTACAGGATCACACTTTATTATGGATAGTCCAGATTGCCCAGCTGTCATAGTATCAACAAACTATCTGTTGTTAAGCAACTGCTTTGTAAGGTTACAGTTTTGGTTACGGTTAGGGTTAGGTTTAGAGAAAGGGTAAGGGCCAAGGTTAAGGCTAGGGTAAGGGTTAAGTTTAGGGTTTGGATAAGGGTTATGGTTAGGGCTAGGGTTAGGATTAGTAGCAGTGGAGGCTCCTCAGAAAAAGAAGGACTATCTTCAGTGAATTTCATAAAAATGTAAATTGTAAAACATAAAAAGGTGATCCTTTTTAGATAAAACTATACTAAATATGATCACATCACCAAATAATAGATTAAAACACACTATTTTGCAAAGAAGGTCTACAGTAACCTCTACAGGTTACTCTACAGTAACCCCCCTACAGTACTTTGTAGGGTAGCACCATGGTGTAGTCGGAGGACAGCTGGCTTCCGACCTCCTCTGGGTACATTGCCTTCAATACAAAACCTAGGAGGCTCATGGTTCTCACCCCTTTCCATAGACTTACACAGTAATCCTGCAACCTATCAGAGTTCTTGCAGCATGAACTGACATGTTGTCCACCCAATCAAATGATTAGAAAATGTTGTGTTAGCGAGCAGGCTATGACTTTCAAACACAACACTGGAACTCTTTCAAGTCAAGGAAAGGTTTTGGTTTTACTAATTTATTGCCACCGGGGCCCACTGGTGTAACTGCTTACTGACTGTACACTGTAATTTTACTGCATGATTGTAGTGGGTATAGTAACGCGTTAGTACAATTAGCTATGGTGACAATCACATTACTTCAGCTAATATAGTGACAACGATGTAGGCCTGGTCACATACAGCTGATGTATTGTTCGTTGAAGTCCACAAGCAAAGGGAAGAGGTGAGAGGAGGAGAGCGCATAGATGCGAGAAGGAATACAACGTGGCTGCTATGAAAGTGAACTGTGTTTACACTTGATCAGGGGTGTATTCCTTCTGCCGATTTTGTTGAAAAACATTTCGTAAACAGAAGCAAACGGAACAAAACAGGGATAAAAATACCCGAATTTGTCCAATGGAAACTCTTGTTTGCAACTGTTGGACTAATGATTGCACCCTAGATCAACTAGATTAATGCAAGAGTGTGCAAGGCGGTATTGAATGCCGTGTCACTGTCTGTCACCTCAAATGTGTCTATCGACCTGTGTGCACCTACGTTGTAAACTGTCATTCATAGGCTAGGTTGTAGCAACCTCATGATGGGTACAGTGAAAATTTGAGTATCATGTAGTAACCTAAACCTATCGCTGTTACAATATGAATGACAGTCATCCAATATGCCATAATAGAAATAAAAATGTTGTCCTCCCTCATCTTAAATGGCACTGACCACCACTGGTTAGTAGATAGTAGAAATGTTACTGATAGCCCTTGCATTTGTTGAGGCATTCCAAAAAGGTTAATGTAGATGGATGATATCAGTTTATGTGCAATTATTGGTAGAGAAAATGCTGTAAAGCTACAGTTTCATTTGAACAACTGCAAAAACTGCCCAGAAAGCTTTAAAGAGAAGCCACTACAGCCCTCAACTGAACTTTCAACTCTCAGTACAGACAACCAAGATGAAACAGTATCAACATCTGAGTCAGCAGCAACTACCCATGGTATTGATTGGCACACCAAGCAGAAAGCAGATTAATGCCTGGCTTGAGCCATCTTTGCCACTTCTGTCAACATGAAGTGCTTAGAGAGGCTAGTTAAGGATCATATCACCTCTACCTTACCTGACACCCTAGACACACTTCAATTTGCTTACCACCCCAATACATCCACAGACGATGCAATCGCCATTGAACTGCACACTGCCCTATCCCACCTGGACAAGAGGAATACCTATGTAAGAATGCTATTCATTGACTATAGCTGAATGAACAGGCTGCCCGCAGGTGGTGAAGGTAGGAAACAACACCTCCACTTCACTGATCCTCAACACAGAGGCCCCACAAGGGTGCGTTACAGTCCCCTCCTACACTCCCTTTTCATCCATGACTGCGTGACCACACACGCCTCCAACTCAATCATCAAGTTTGCAGATAACACAACCATAGTAGGCCTGATTACCAACAATGACGAGACAGCCTATAGGGAGGAAGTGAGGGACCATGCGGTCTGCGTTGCCAAGGGCTAAAATAGATATCAGTTCTATTTGTGACGCAGATCGCGTTGCAAGTCCTGCCTCTCCCATCTCCTCATTGGTTTATAGAAGCAGGTACCCACATGCCATCTCCTCATTGGTTATACCCACATGGGTGACTGAAAGACGAACGAGGTCAGTGGCGATAATGCACCTAATGTATGAATGTTGCCAATCGCAATATAAAGTCAAGAGAAGCCTGGAAGGAGGAGAGATGACTAGAAACGATTCGGTTGACTGTTTTATGTGTGGATTAATTGGCAGCGTAGAGGACCTTGTGCATTTCAGGTAAAATAACAACTCAATATTTACATCCCAGGACAAATTAGCTAGCAACAGCAAGCTAGCTAAATAGGTCATACTAACTAGCAAGTGCAAGCTAACTAGCTAAGTTGCCATAAATGTTTAATGCTTTTCGACCTGTCCCTAAATTAATATAATTGGTTCAGAGATTGTTTTGATATTTTAACCTGCGTGTCGTGATCGCGTTTGGTGTGGGGGGACAAAATACATTTATGCACGATGGAGCACGCACGCAGCCGGTTTGGGTGCAGTATATGTAATGTATATGCAGTGTATGTCAACTTCCGACTTAAACTGTATATACTGTATTCTATTCTATTGTATTTAAGTCAATGCCACTCTGACATTGCTCATCCTAATATTTATATATTTCTTAAATTCCTTTATTTTCCTTTGAGATTTGTGTGTATTATTGTGAATTGTGAATTAGTACAGCACTGTTGGAGCTGGGAACACAAGCATTTCGCTACAACCACAATAACATAAGCTAAATATGTGTATGTTTCCAATAAAATTTGATTTGATAAAGCAGACTGTATTGCTGTGATCTCTGATGGATGGTCCAATGTACGTGGTGAAGGTATTATCCTTTTTTTTGCCATAGTTACTGACAGTGAGGGAAATATGAAATCTTGAGGTCAAGTCGAAGTAGCCTTCCCTCACTTCACTCCAATCGGCAATGCAGCTTATGCTCTTAATCTTCTCCTGGGAGACATCATGGACCTGATAACCATGTGAATACTGTACAATAACGCCAAGTTGGTGGTGAAATATGTCCAAAGGAAATGGGTGGCTTCAGCCAAGTTCAGAGAAAAACACCTCTCACAAACAGCCTTGTTTATTGGTCGGATTACCAGAATATTGTTCATTTCCCCCCACCTTCTGCTGTCCCCAGAATCTCTATGTTAACCAAGGGTTTGCAAATGCAACATCAGTAGGGTAGAGAGAGGAAAAAGGGGGGAAGAGGTATTTATGACTGTCATAAACCTACCCCCAGGCCAACGTCATGACAGTACACACGCCTTCTAGAAGGCAATGTCCCTGTAAGAGTTCAACTTCTCAGTGTCCAAAGAAATGAATTCATCCATCAAGAAGACATTCCTTGAAGATGTGTTTTGGGAGCATGTTGGCAACTACCTGACCTTATTCACCCCAATTGCGTCTGCCATTAACCAGGTGGAGGGAGATGGGGCAGTCTTGTCACAGATCTGCGTGAGAAGGATGAAGCAGAAGAAGAGGCAGTTTTGGAAATTATTGACAAAAGGCAAGACTTCTGCACCAAGCTCATCCATGCAGCTTTTTGCTGAATCCAAAATGTGCCAGAAAGCCTCCAATCCTATCTGCGGAGCAGATAATGTCAGCATACGACATGACTTCAGTCATGGCACACCACCTTCAACTGGATGAGGGAAAGGTTCTGGGGAGTTTGGCCATATTCAGGACGTAGGATGGCTTGTGGAAAGATGATGGGATTTGGACTTCCGCTGAACACATCAGTGTGTCAACCTGGTAAAAGATACTCTGCAGCTTTGAAGCCTTGTCCTCCATTGCCTCAGACATACTGCAGATACCACCTACATCTGCCGTGTTGGAGTGCAATTGGTCACTCTATGGGATTGCGCACACCAAGGTAATTTTTATTTTTATAATGCATTGATGATGTCCTGGTTTTATTGTCTCTGTGTATTTAGTGGTGTATATGTTGTATGCATCTTTTATTAAGGTGTGCGATAGGCTGACCAACAAAAGGGTCTAGCAAATGGTGGCATTTCGTTCTGAATTTGAAACTGTTTGAGCCAATAACAGATGTCACAACGCAAGATGAAAGTGTCTCAGAAGAATATAAGTATGACGGCGGCCAGTTTTCCATGTACTAATTCAGCTCAAGAAAGAGTTAAGAAAATATTTACCAAATAAAGTAAAGTAAAAAATAATAAAAAGTAACACAATAAATAACAATAACGAGGCTATATACAGAGGGTACCGGAACCAAGTCAATATGCGGAGGTACAGCTGAGTTGAGGTAAATTGTACATGTAGGTAGGGGTAAAGTGACTATAAATAGACACTAAACAGCAAGTAGCAGGGGGGGTCAAAGTAAATAGTCCAGGTACCTATTTGATTAAGAGTTCAGCAGTCTTATGGCTTGGTGGTAGAAGCTGTTAAGGAGCCTTTTGCTTCAATACTTTGCGCTCTGGTATCGCTTGCAGTGCGGTAGCAGAGAACAATCTATGACTTGGGTGACTGGAGTCTATAACAATTTTGGGGGCTTTCCTCTGACACAGCTTAGTATATACAGTAGGTCCTGGATGGCAGGAAGCTTGGCCCCAGTGATGTACTGGGCGGTACGCACTAGCCTCTGTAGCGCCTTATGGTTAGATGCTCAGCAGTTACCATACCAGGCGGTGATGCAACCGGTCAGGATGCAGCTGTATAACTTTTTGAGGATCTGGGGACCCATGACAAGTCTTTTCAGTCTCCTGAGGGGGAAAAGGTGTTGTCGTGCCCTCTTCACGACTATCTTGGTGTGTTTGTATCTGCTATAGTTTATGCTTGTAAGCAGGAATCAAGAGGATAGAACTATGGTCGGATATGCCAAATAGAGGGCAATGGTAAGCTTTGCATGCATCTCTGTGTGTGGAGTAAAGGTGGTCTAGTATTTTTTTCCCTCTGGTTGCACGTGTAACATGCTGGTAGAAATTAGGTAAAATGGATATGTTTGCCTGCTTTAAAACTGGTTAAGGATAGCCCTCCCCATTTTCTCAATTTCCGCCTGAAAACATACCCTAATCTAACTGCCTGTAGCTCAGGCCCAGAAGCAATGATATGCATATTCTTGGTATCATTTGAAAGGAAACACTCTGACGTTTGTGGAAATGTGAATTGAATGTAGGAGAATATAACACAATAGATCTGGTAGAAGAAAATACAAGGAAATAAACAGATGTTTTCTGTTATTTTACTGTTGTTGCGTCTTTAAAATAAACAAGAACAGCCAAACATTCAGATATGATGCTGGGAATAATTTCAAATAAGAACATAAGTAGGCAACAGTATTTGACCAAAGTTTCAGACAGATACCTTCAGGAATTAGTGAGGTACATGCCATTGAGCATGAAGTCACCCAGGTGTCCCTCACAAGTTTCCCAAATGTACCCAAGTCGCTGAATTGGTACAGTGATACATTGATGCAAATAACTATATACAAAATACAAAAAATGTATTCTAACATACCCAAAATGATATATATTTGAAAACTTTGAGGGAAAAAATGAATATTTCAAAAAATGTTAAATAACAAGGGTAACTATTTACACTTTCAATGTACAATAATGTGAAGACCCTCAGTCCTCTACACAATATTGTGCTGCTGATGTCATAGCCCATAGCAGTATCTTTCCTGTGTGAGGCAAAGGGTCACCGAACAGGTGATGCGGGTGACAGGGGATTTCTTGTGGCAAAGAGCACAATGAAGCCTCCCTACTGAGCCCTTTTTGCCCTGAGGCACATTCCTGCCTGCAATGATGAATTTTGGCATGTGAACACCACTGGTTGGAGCAGAAGGGACAGAGGTAGAGGGGACAGAAGGTGCTACAGTGGACTTGCTGTAGCTAGCAAGCTCCTGGATGAGCAGCTCCCTGAAGGCTAGCTGTGAGATGGGGGGCTGTCCACAGCTCTTAGCCATTTCCTTCTGGAGGATGAAGGCATTCACCACAGCAATGTCAATGAAATGATAAAATAATGTATTGTACCATTTAATGGGCTTGTGGAGAACATTATAGTAGCCTATCAAGGCATCTGACAGGTCTACACCTCCCATGGTCTTTTTGTAGTCCTTCACAGCAGCTGGAATGGGGACATTTTTGGTGGTCCATAGCCCAGTAGGGCCCTTCACACACCTGATGACTTGATCACCACTGAAGGACTTGTGGATTGTTGTGCACATCACCACCTCTCTGGTATCCATCCACTTCACAAAGAGCAGGACATTTTCACAGATCCATCGCATGATACCCCGATCAGACCGCTTAGGCATCGCATGGTACCCCGATCAGCTCGCTTAGGCATGTGCCTCGCTTTGTCTCGTTGTCCTCATCAACTTTTGGGTCACTGATATGAAGCGCCAGTGAGATTGTCAGAAACCTTTTGCATGACATGACCGTGGTAGGAAAAGGCAGTTGATAGAGGGGTGCAGTTTTCCAGTAGTCCTTCAGGGTTTTTAGCTTTACAAGACCCATGTAAATGACTATAAAAAGGTAACAAAAAAGATCTGACATGGAAATGGCCTTCCCATGTCTCCTTCTTGCCTTCCTGCTTCTTAGCTCTGTACCTATTTGTGTTCAACACCAGGGAATCAACAACTGCCGAGGTGAAAAACAACTGAACAAGTGCATGGGGCTGTACTTGGAGGTCATGTCCAGGTGAGGTCCTGGTGTCCTTTTTGGTCTGAATATTGGAGGTGGTGGGGCCACATCCTCCTCCAGCACAGAGTGCCAACGACCCTCCTCCGCTCTGCCAGCAGGTTCCACACTTCCCTTCCTCCGCTTCTTTGTCACCAACTTCACACCTCTTGATAGCCAGGCGGAGGTAGTTGTGGTGCCGGAGACAGCAGGGGTCCGGCTGGATGGACTAGCTTCAGTGGGGGATTTAGATCTTGGCAGTATGGGCTCCCAATCAGAATCGCTGGGACTGTGAAATAAAGACACAGACACAGATTATATATAGAGTAGGGAACCCAATCACTATGGTGAGGAGCTGATCCATTCCATGTTTAGATAAAATACATGTAAACAATATCTAATATATACAGACACACAGACATACACCCACCTACAATGTAGATGTACTTTACACATCTCATTACTGATTATATTTTATATGTGGCAAATAAAATAAAAAATATCTCCAAAACAACTCAAATGAATAATATTTGATATTATTAATTTCAAACAAAGTTACTCACCAATCCAACACAGAATCTTCTCCATTCAGGAACATCTCCTCAGATTGAGAATCAAAAGTATTCTCACTGTCCGAATCATCTTGGAGTAATTCACTGTCACTATCTCTATCAATTTCTTCAATAATATCGTGTAGATCTGTATATTTTGTCTTTGATTTTAAAGATTTACTCGCCATAATTATTTTCTGAGAATGCTCTCAAAACAGAAATGCTGCGCTAACCAAATCAAATCAAATGTTATTTGTCACATACACATGGTTAGCAGATGTTAATGTGACATTAGACATCGCGCACCAGCCGTTATTGACAACTAGACACACATCCCTGCCCCTCGTCTTACCAGACGTAGCTTCTCTGTCCTGCCGATGTATAGAAAATCCACCCATCCATATAAGTTCAGCCACGACTCGGTGAAACATAAGATATTACAGTTTTTAATGTCCCGTTGGTAGGACAGTCTTGATCGTATATCATCCATTTTGTTTTCCAATGATTGCACGTTCGCCAATAGCACAGATGGTAGTGGAGGTTTACTCACTCGCCTACGAATTCTCAGAAGGAATTCCACCTCCGCCCCCTTTTTCTCCATCTTTTCTTCAAGCAAATGACAGGGATTTGAGCCCGTTCCCGGGAAAGCAGTATATGCTTTGTGTCGGACTCGTTAAAGAAAAGATATTTGTCCAGTTTGAGGTGAGTAATAGCTGTTCTAATGTCCAGAAGTTATTTCCGGTCATAAGAGACAGTAGCAGTTAAAAACAACTTTAAAAACGAACAAAATAGCACAGTTGGTTAGGAGCCCTTAAAATGTCAGCCATCCCTTCCGGCACCATTATATAGGGGTTATTATATAGTGGTTATTATAGTGGTCTAAGCCACTAGCGATTCTGGGTTCGCGACCAGGCTCTGTCGCAGCCGGCCGTGACCGGGAGACCCAAGGGGTCGTCCAGGTTAGGGGAGGGTTTGGCCCGGCAAGGATGTCGTTGTCCCATTGTGCACTAGCAACTCCTGTGGTGGGCCTGGTGCAGTGCATGCTGACACATGCTGACACCATACCAGGTGTATGGTGTTTCCTCTGACACATTGGTGTGGCTGGCTTCTGGGTTAAGTGGGCAGTGTGGCTTGGCTGAGTTGTGTTTCGGAGGATGCATGGCTCTCGGACTCCACCTCTCCCAAGTGTGTATGGGAGATGCAGCGACGAAACAAGACTGTAACTACCAATTGGATACCATGAAATTGGGGGGGAAAAAGGGGTAAAATATATCTTCTTTTTTTAAATAAATACCTATATATTTCTAAAAGCTATTTTAATTTTACTATGTCAATGCGCTGAATGTACAAAACATTAAGGACACTTTCCTAATATTGAGCTGCACCCCCCCTTTTTCCATCAGAACAGCCTCAATTTCTCAGGGCATGGACTCCACACGGTGTTGAAAGCGTTCCACAGAGATTCTGGCCCATGCTGACTACAATGCTTCCCACAGTTGTGTAAAATTGGCTGGATGTCCTTTGGGTGGTAAACCATTCTTGATACACACGGGAAACTGTTGAGAGTGAAAATCCAGCAGCGTTGCAGTTCTTGACACAAACCGGTTAGCCTGGCACCTACTAACATACCTCGTTCAAAGGCACAAATATTTTGTCTTGGCCATTCACCCTCTGAATGGCACACATACACAATCCATGTATTCAGTTGTCTCAGGGCTTAAAAAACATTATTTTAACCTGTCATCTTTCAACCTGTTTAACTTTGATTCATCTACACGGATTGAAGTGGACTTAACAAGTGACATCAGTAAGGGATCATAGCATTCACCTTGATTCACCTGGTCAGTTTGTGTCATAGAAAGAGCAGGGGTCCTTAAAAAGAGGCTGCGAATTTTTGCAGCTTTTTGTTAAAAATTGCGCAAAATGTCAACGTCCTGCTACTCATGCCAGGAATATAGTATTTGCATATGATTAGTATGTGTGGATAGAGAACACTCTGAAGTTTCTAAAACTGGTTAGATCATGTCTGTGACTATAACAGAACGTGTGTAGGAGGCAAAATCCCAAGGAAAACTGTTCACAAAAAAACACAAAAAAAATATCCCTCCGCCAGTCTCTGTATTGTCTATGGCAAGGGAAAATAGATAGCGTCCAGTTTACAATGCCTACAGCTTCCACACGATGTCGCCAGTACTGGCAATTGGCCTGAAGTTTATCCTTGGTGAAATGAGGAATAGGCACTTCCTGTCTTCGGGTACACCGGAGGAAGTTATGAAAGGGAGAATATGGACCATGATTTCAAGACTTGCTGCTATTGAATACAGATCGCCCCGTGATCAATTTGATCGATTATTAACGGTTACTAATACCTAAAGTTGGATTACAAAAGTAGTTTGAAGTGTTTTGTCAAAGTTTATAGGCAACTTTTTTCATTTAAAAAAAATGACGTTGCGTTTTGGAAAGACGTTTTTTCCTGGATCAGACGGGCTTCATAAATTGACATTTTGGGTATACATGGACGGATTTAATCGGAAAAAAAAGACCCAATTGTGAAGTTTATGGGACATATAGGAGTGCCAACAAAGAAGCTCGTCAAAGGTAATGAATGTTTTATATTTTATTTCTGCGTTTTGTGTAGCGCCGGCTACGCTAATTATTTTGTTTACGTCCCCTTTGGGTATTTCGGGGGTTGCATGCTATCAGATAATAGCTTCTCATGCTTTCGCCGAAAAGCATTTTAAAAATCTGACATGTGGGCTAGATTCACAACGAGTGTAGCTTTAATTGAGTACCCTGCATGTGTAATGAAAGTTTGAGTTGTATCGAGTACTATTAGTTGTCACTCTGTACAGGGATGCATCCCTAACAGGTTAACCATGAGATTCTCATCACAAAATTGTCCAAGTTCAACTTTTCCCCCAATGCCTTGAGATGGATAAAATCATACCTTGAATGCAGAACTCAGTGTGTCAGAGTGAGCAATCAGCTGTTGCCCACTCTTAGCTATGATGTGGGTGTGCCCCAGGGGTCAATACTGGGGCCCCCCCTGTTCAGCCTGTACATTAATGATCTGCCTTCTGTCTGTACTGGGTCTGAAGTTCAAATGTATGCATATGATACTGTGATATATGTGCATGCAAAGAGCAAACAATAAGCTGTACAATAACTCACTACTGTAGGTTACAAAATGGTTCAGTGACTCGTGTTTGCATCTCAATGTGAAAAAAACTGTTTGGAAGTTCTTCACAAAGAGGGCAACAGATGCTACTGAACCAGATGTCTATGTGTCAGGTGAGAAGCTCCAGGTGGTATCTGATTTTAAGTACCTTGGCATCATACTTGATTGCAACCTCTCTTTTAAAAAGCATGTGAAAAAGGTCATTCAGATAAACAAATTCAACCTATTTAATTTCTGATTTCTACAAAATTGTTTGACTACAGAGGTAGCAAAACTGTACTTCAAATCTATGATACTCCCCCACTTAACATACTGCTTGACTAGTTGGGCCCAAGCTTGCTGTACAACATTAAAACCTATTCAGTCTGTCTACAAACAGGCTCTCAAAGTGCTTGATAGGTAGCCCAATCGCCATCATCACTGTTACATCCTCAGAAAGCATGAGCTCCTGAGTTGGGAAAATCTTGTGAATTACACCGACGTATGTCTTGTTTTCAAGATCCTAAATGGCCTGGCTCTCCCTCCACTCAGTAGTTTTGTTAAACAGAAAACCCAAACATATGGCAGCAGATCCACAAGTTCTGCCATGAGAGGTGAATGTATAGTTCCCTTAAGGAAAAGCTCCTTTAGTAAATCTGCTTTCTCTGTGAGAGCTTCCCATGTCTGGAATACACTGCCTTCAGACACACATCTGCACCACCTATCACACTTTCACAAAATGTATGAATACATGGCTAAAGGTCAATCAGATGTGTGATCATAATCCCTAGCTGTGTATTGCCGCTTTCCATGTTGTCTGTAGCTTGTGAGGTGTGGAAACACTTTGTTGCTTTAATGAATTTTGTCTTGCTGCTTCTGGTTCTATGTTGCTCTGTCTATATGCTACGTCTTGCTTGTCCTATGTTGCTCTGCGTGTGCTCACTGCTCAGTGATTGTCTATATTGTAATTATTTTTAATAACCTGCCCAGGGACTGCGGTTGAAAATTAGCCGGCTGGCTAAAACCGGCACTTTTACTGAAAAGTTGATTAATGTGCACTGTCCCTGTAAAAATAAAATAAACTCAAACTCAAGATACAGCCTCAATGAGAAACAACAGTTTTTCAAATAATATGAATATAAATTAATATGAATTATTAGGGCTCAAAAAAGAATACAAACCCAGACTCACAGTTTGAATGAAATTCCCCAAATGAAGCACTTTGCTTACTACATATAGTCTTGGTCTGGGGTTGTTATGAGCAACATTAGCTATGAAGCTTTAGGTTAACTGAACCCTGGTCAGGTAAAGGCAGAAGTGACAGACGGTACTGTAGGTGATCTATCCCAGAGGGACAATGAGTGCCATTTTTCACCAGATTGCTGCACGGTGCCCAATAAAGCAGGTTTTGTCACATACACCAGATTGGTGTAGAGAAATGTGTTTTTACAGGGTCAGCCATAGTAGTATGTCATCCCTGGAACAAATCAGGGTTAAGTGCATTGCTCAAGGGCACATTGTCGGCTCGGTTATTTGAACCAGCGACCTTTCAGTTACTGGCCCAATGCTCTAACTGCTAGGCTACTTGCCACCCTGTAATTATACAGACCATGGATGAAACTGATCTGGTAGATTCCATAATTAAAAATATGTTAATCTAATAATAGTACATGTTATAGCCAATGGGGATCCTGTTTTACGTATTGAGTCTGTTCCTACTGTTTCTGAGTTGGAGAAATTAGCATTCAAATCACTTAACCCCTTTCTTATTTATTAAAACCAAATAATAGGATACTTGCTGTGCAACAAAAACAGTCTCCTAGCAACCAATTCACAAGCAGCAGCACTTAAGAGCTCCTACTGAAATTGCAATTTCTTTTTAAATGATTTTATATGTTAACAGTTTAGTTATTTTAGTTCATTGCTGTGTTCTGCACATTAAAAGTCACATTTATCTATAGGTGCATTATTTAAACAAGTGCTTTCATCTAGAGGCACATGCATATCATTCTAGAACAGAGTGCAATGTTTAAACAGGTCACCATGGAGATGAAGATGGATGCATTCTCTAAGCATTGTTTCAGAGACCTTGCCATCACCTATCCTGAAAATGCTACAAGGAAAAAGTCTTGAGTCAGGTAAAAATTAATTCACAAATAAATTGGTAATACAATCCCCAGAGACTCAGAGGGCAAACTTCCTCCTGAAAGCGAACAAAGAAATAAAATGAGACCTTCTGTTCTACACAGATGAGCCTAATACTTGGCACACAGCTCTCCACAAGATCAACAAGGAACTTAAAATGTCAGAAAACAGAACAATGACCCAATTTTACATTAATTTCACCCACAAATGTAACGTTAATATTGTAACGACCCTGTATTTATAAGCGTGGAAATCGACTCTGCCGCACAAGCATGCTTTTGCGGCACAGTCGATAGCGCGCCGGACCTCGGGCTCAAAGGTCGAGGGTTCGAGACCTGCTCCCTGCTGTTTCATTACAATATTTATAATATTGGCTCTGTGATGATTCAAGGTTCAGAGGCCAGACTGGATACATTTTTCCACTACTTTGACCAGATAAAACCTCTTGTTGCTGAACTTAAAACCTCTACACTGTCACAACCTACAACAGCCTCCACACCCTCTGTGCCCCAATATGTAGTCCCCAGTGTCCCTCTCTAGCCTGCAGCAGACACAGCCCTGAGCATGCGTCTCTCACACGTGCAGTATCACAGCATAGGGATGAGATCAAGGCGCTGTAGTGCGCAATGAAAAATGTTGAGGACAGTGTGCAGACTTAGAGGGGAACTGCCCAGAACAGTCAACACCAGCCGCATTCAGGACCTGCAGAAGGAGCTACATGAGCTAAAGCAGGAATTTCTCAGGAACCACCATCCGCTCTACAAAGAGTCCCACAAAATCTCAGGACCAAGCCAACAGCTGAATCAGCACCCATAAACCAAACCAACCAATGCACCAACCCAGCTGACCCCCTCCATCCCCGTTTCACAGCCTGTAATTACTCCTATCACTCCACAGACCTGATGAAAAACCAGACGTTTTTATTAATGATGGACTCCAATGGAAAGTTTATATTAGAGAATACATTTTTTGTACAGGATAATGTACACCTGTACAAAGAGACAGTCCTCGGTTTCTCCAGGACATTGCTATTAGCCCATACAAACAACGGTTGAATCTTTTCCCGGTGTTTTAGAAATGTTCCATCCCTAGAATAAATAACTTTTCTCCTGGGTAACCCTGTATTTCCCTCCAAAAACAGAAGTGTCATTCAAAAGCATTATAACGCATATACATATGTCTGGATTTGATTAAGGCTTTGATTAGTATGAAAATTCTAATCTGATGCTACATGAGCCTGATGAACCATATAATTAAATACCTTTTATGAGCCCTAAATTAACCATGTTTAAGGAGCCCAGGCCCCAAAAAATACCAAATGATTGTACCGTTATCCAATACATGCTGTATATGATTGTCACGACCGTCGTATGAATAATTGGACCAAGGAGTAGAGTTCCACATGTTAATGATAGTGAACCTTTCAAACAACAACGCTATAAAGATTGTGAGCGCACATAGGAACTCATACAAAACAATATCCCAAATCGCAGGTGGGAAAAAGGACACACTAAGTATGATCCCCAATTAGAGGTAATGATCATCAGCTGCCTCCAATTGGGAACCATACACACCAACAGAAATATAATACCTAGAACCCCCCCTAGTCATGCCCTGACCTATTACACAATAGAGAACCCCGAGGGCTCTCCATGGTCAGGGCGTGACAATGATAGGCTACTGCACATTAAGCATTACAGAAAACCATAAAAGTCCATAGATATAGCTAGCTATATGCTCTAAATTAATGAAACAAGCTCCAGTAGGCTAATAGTTTTGAGTGGGAACTGTATTACTGTACTGTATTGTACTGTATTGTATTGTCCTGTATTTTATAGATTGGAATCACATCGTGAATCAAACCATGATTAAGCAAAAGAGAACATTTGAATCTAAAGGAGCACATGCGGCCAACAAAGTTAGACTAGCAAATTTGATTTCAATTTTGAAATATAATAGGACCTAATTGTATAATTAGTAGGCTGATGCATTTACCATACCAGTCAAAAGTTTTGACACAGCTACTCATTTCAGGGTTTCTTCTTTATTTGTACTATTTTCTACATTGTAGAATAATAATGAAGACATAAAAACTATGAAATAACACATATGGAATCATGTAGTAACCAAAAAAGTCTTAAACAAATTAAAATATATTCTATATTTGAGATTCTTCAAAGTAGCCACCTTTTCCCTTGATGACTGCTTTGCACACTCTTGGCATTCTCTCAACCAGCTTCATGAGATAGTCACCTGGAATGCATTTCAATTAACAGGTGTGCCTTGTAGTAAGGTAATTTGTGGAATTTCTCTCCGTCCTAATGTGTTTGAGCCAATCAGTTGTGTTGTGACAATGTAAGGCTGGTATACAGAAGGTACCTCTATTTGGTAAAATACCAAGTCTTATGTCAAGAACAGCTCAAATAAGCAAAGAAAAACAACAGTCCATCATTACTTTAAGACAGGGGTGGGCAATTCTAGTCCTCGAGGGCCTGATTTGTTGTCACAGTTTTGCAACAACCCCAGCTAACACACCTGACTCCAATAATCACCAGTAAGGATCGTCAGTTTAGAATTCAGTTTGATTAATCAGCTGTGTTTGCTAGGGATGGAGTTGTTTGCTAGGACTGAAGTTGCTCACCCCTGCTATAAGAAATGAAGGTCAGGCAATCTGGAAAATTCCAAGAACTTTGAAAGTTTCTTCAAGTGCAGTCGCAAAAACCTTCAAGCGCTATGATAAAACTGGCTCTCATGAGGACCGCTACAGGATAGGAAGACCCAGAGTTACCTCTGCTGCAGAGGATAAGTTCAGTAGAGTTAACTGCACATCTCAACATCAACTGTTCATAGGAGACTGCGTGAATCTGGCCTTCACGGTCGAATTGCTGCAAAGAAACCACTACTGAAGGACACCAAGAAACACGGGCAATGGAAATTAGACCGGTGGAAATCTCAAATATATAATGTTTTGCTTTGTTTAACACTTTTTTGGTTACAACATGATTCTATATGTGTAATTTCAAAGTTTTAATGTCTTCACTATTATTCTAAACAGTAAAAAAATAAAGAAAAACCCTTGAATGAGTAGATGTGTCCAAACTGTTGACTGGTACTGTACATCATTTGGGTTTTAGACCAGGTCCTAGCACTGTAGCTGCTGCATCCCTAGTTGATGGCGTTAGATGATGGCGTTAGCTGTGTGAATAAAATGTTGTGCTGCCCTCTTCATTGACCCGTCAAAGGCTTTCAATACTGTTGATCACTCGATGCTAATTCAGAGGCTTTCCTCAATTGGCCTGGACCAGGCTGCATGTAACTGGTTTACTTGACTCAATGCGTACAGTATCTACTGATGGCGTTAAATCAGGTTTCCTGAATATTACGAAATGTGTCCCCAAGGGGTTGATTCTGGGTCCTGTACTTTTTACTGTTTATATTAACAATATCGACTTGTCTGTAAAAACATTTAACCTGCACTTGTATGCTGATGAGACTGCTGTTTGTGCTATTGCTCCCACTGTTAACCAGGCTCTATCTGAACTACAGTCTGCATTCATTGTATTACAGAATACCTTTATTGACCTGAAATTAGTAATGAAGGAAGGTAAAACTAAGTATATGTTGTTCTCTAGAGCGTATAAAAATATCTCTGATGATTTAAGCACATGTACTTTGGATGGTGTCCATATTGATCGTGTCCCTGCTTACAAATATCTGGTCATCTTCATAGATGAAAAGCTGTCTCTTAAAAAGCATATTGATGAGTTAGTTAAGAAGCTGAGAATAAAAATGGGCTTCTATAGAAATAGGTCCTGCATCTCACTAAATAGTAGAAAGCTGATTATTCAGTCGACGTTCCTATCGGTCCTAGACTATGATGACATCATCTATATGAACACAGCTGCCACTTCATTAAAGCAGTTAGCTGCAGCTTTATTAAGGGAGACAGTTTTAGCACTCATCACTGCATTATCTAGCAGAAAGTTGGTTGGCCCTCTTTGATGCCACATACTGTAGGTTCATTGCTATATTTTCATTTATAAAGCACTTTTACAAAAGGTCCCACTGTCCGTAACATCATTACGGAAATTTACCACACGTGGTCTCAGGGATGGCTAACTCTGGAAATTTCTTTGCTCTTTACTTAGTTATTGCAAAACAGCTTTTTGTTTTCTTTCACCTTATTTGTCGAACAATCTTCAAAATGTTCTTAAATTGGATGTTTTTCAGAAATCTGATTGAGGAACTTATTACTGACAGTGTTTTTCTTTCTGCTTGCATTTTGTGTGTATTTTGTGTAATTTATGTAATTCAGGGCTCATCTGTAAAAGACATATTGGTCTCAGTGTGACTCCCCGATAAAATAAAGGTTAAAAATAATCAATATTCCAGGCATTCAATCCAGAGGTGAGAGGGGACACTTATTCCATGCCTCCTTACACAGAGTGGTGGCGATGGAGCATTTGTGTTTGGCGAAAGCAGGAAACCAATCTGTGACAGGGTACACTGCGTCACTGATCCCTCAAGATGTAAAAAATAAAGTTCTGAGTTGGAGTCAGCTGCACTTCTGATTGACAGAATCAGCCTGAGGTCAGGAAGGGCAAATCAACAACAACAACACACACACACACAATATGACCCTGCCTGGGTCGATCCCATGCATCCACCACCACCCACACTGAGCAGTTTAGAGGTTAAGTGCACTAAAGTCAGTTGAATACTGTAGCCTGTTATAATAAGAGTTGCCTTCAGGTCTCAGAGAGAGTTGAACATCCCTGTCCAATGTTATGTCCCCATGGAAAATATCTAGAGTAAATTATACTAGATGGATGGTTCTAAGAAATCAGATAAATGTGTTCTCTTCATTCCATTGAGTCTTTCCCTTCGCCAAGGCCCTATTTCCCAATAACACTTTAAATGGATAAAGCAACCATTAACCAATATCCTGTACAAAAGTACACCATGATTTCCATATTTTCATCCCTCACTAATGTGGGTTATGTCCAAATAGACTTTTGCCAAAGCATCCCATTGAAACTGGTGGGGACTGGGGACTACTCCTTACTAGTGTAAAGCAAGGCCCTCTAATGGATTTCGAAATGAGAACATGTTGTTTTCCTCTTTGACTGACAGTAAAATAATGTTTTACTCCTCAAGGACTTTCTATTCCACATTGGTAAACAGCCATTCAGCCGTTCGGTTCCCATATCACTACCGTTGAATCTTTTCCATCTGTAGTTGAAGAAAACTTCCACATGCAGTGGGGATCAATGCACATAGCGATAAACTTTTTTGTATAAATTCCAAGGCAGGTATGGTAAACTGTTTGCCTTTTACCCATTATATTGATGAGTACTGATGATAATTGGATATAGTGGAATGCTGCTCATGCTGAAACCATTCTCAAATACCTGAATGCAGCTCCACTCTCACACTCCAGTGTGTACAGTATTGCCTCTGTATTGAGTACAATATTGATTACAGCAGATTGAGTGCAAAAATGTATAGGTTTCAACATTTTATTTCACACATGGCTTTTCTATGGGTGTATACTGAACACGTACATACGTGTATGTATGTCAATATATCCAAATAAGAACTGAAATACCAATAATTTCTGCATTACTTTAAACTGTTGGTCTACTAGACAATTTTTTTGTAGGACGACTGTGAGAAACTCAGTTTTGGGGTGCGCCCAGTTCCGTTCAACCTTTGCTACATTGCGTAATGGCTTGTACTGAACGACACGTTTGCCCAAAACGTTCTTCAACCTTCTTGAACAGACTTTGAGTTAGCCTATGTTTGGTGGGTGTGGCAGGGTGTCGCTTGAAGCAACGAGTGACATATTTGAAGGGTAGCGGTACATTTTGAACACACAACCCATTCCCTTCCCATTTTTCAACTGGTCGTTCAGAACAGCACTGTTTCCATTTAACTGGACGTTGCATTATGTTTTTTTTGTACTGAACTGGTGACTTTCTACTCCGAAATGAATTACAATACAATTCTGGTGACACCATTAAAATATCATTTCCCCCTCCAAAAATGTGCCTAACTAAATATTGGTGTATATTATCAGACTGGTTTGTTATTTAGCAATAAGCATAATCACCTGTAGCCCAACTAATAAAGCATAAAGGCTATACATAAATACAGTAGGCTGAAGATTTGGGTTTCCCATCTGTATTTGTGATAAGTTGATCAGTGCTTCCCAAACCTTTTCAGTCATGCACCCCCTCCATGCCCCTCACATCCCCCAATTGAAGGAACAGCTACTATTGTTACTAAAAAATATGGTATAAGAATAACTTTTACTCATTAAGAAACAGTACATACAAACACCAGTACCTGGTTTCCCTTCTATATTGAAATCAAGAAAAAAATGAAATAAAGGAGAAATTAGCAGCTTACTGCTGTGCAATGACAAATGCATCTCTATCACTAAAGACTAGGGTGTTAATTTTGTAGATTTTCTCATTTAAAATAAAATATAAATGTGGCCCTGGAAATGTTGTTAGGGTGATTATTATGTTGCATAAACATGATGAGTGCTTTCCCCCCACAATTTGGGCTTTCGCATTTGTTTTCTAAATAAATAAGGAGCATAGGTTTCTGCTGCTAGTCAGAGTCTATGAGACAGGCAGGCTGCATCTGACTGGGGAGAAAAACAGGCTCGCTTGAACCTACTGCCTGAGGTTCACAGAAACAGCCCTTCTCTAATTATGTAGCCTACTAGAAACAAGTTGTTTCTAAGTTTATAATACTACCAAAGTTGTCTTTGAACTCACAAAAATGAGGCTAATATAATGTTACCAATTATCGCTCATTTTGAGAAATAGTGCTTCCACACGATTACACATCTAGTCATTTCACAATAGAAATATTTTCCCCAAAATATAATTTTCTATATAATTACTATTCGTGCTTATGAATTTACCATGTAAAATGTGACTTTACTTCATTTTGTTACACGTTAGCGCACAGAATTAAGGCTTTGTTAAGAAGAAAGAGGAGAGAGAAAGACAGAGTGAAACTATTGCTCCGTTCTTCTTGCTCAACTTTTTTCCCTTCACAAACCACGGCCTTTGAGGACCGGGCCAAACCAAAAGCATAATTGTTGGTTGGGGGGGATCACTTATAAAATGAGGAATGAATGGAGTATTACTGTATACTGTAAAGCCACAGAAAGCCAGTAGCTACCGTGGGAAAATAATTTCCAATCCATCAAATTCATCATGGTACTGTATATTAGTTAGTGGGTCAAATTGGCTGGCCTCTAATATTGTGGGGGTCATGACCCCCCCTTCAAGTTAGGCACCTACTGCATACTGTGTAGCCTACAAATTGTACTACATACTATTTACTGTAGAACGTACTGTTTAGATAAAGCGAATCCAGTAAGTGACAAATATCAACATAGTAGCCTTACCTATCCTACAAATGTGTCATCTAATGTGCAATTGCGTTGATACCTGCCTTTGTTAATTTGGGTACAGTGCATCCCCCCGAGTTGTTCTGCGTAGTTCCTCGAGGAAGGAAAGGGAGGAAGGCTCCACGCCACTCTATCACTTGAGTATCTTATCTAGTTATTTTTAGGTGATCTAATTTTCCTCTTTTGTAGCTTTGGCAACTATGTGTGTGTGTTCTATACATGTTCTCTCCTCTCCCTGTAGGCTTTACAGGCGCTTCCCACCCCTTGGCTACAACCCTTCTAATTTAGTGTACTCTGAGCGGACAACTCAATTAGAATTCTCTGGCAGTGTTTGGAGCTGCCTATCTGCGGTCAAGAATGCAGAGTTCATCTCAGCCTGTGCTGCCCTTCAGTCCCTTGACTTTTTTTGCCCTGCCAGAGACATGGAGCTGCTCTCTCTTCATCTGACTATGTTTTCTCTCATAGTCCCAAGATCATCTGGTTGATGTGGTGTTCGCACAGGGCTACTCATTTCTCCTAACTAGAGATTTTCTATTTTCTCCCTCTCTCACCTGTCCATCTCCTCATTTGAATTCCATGCTGTCACTGTCACTTGTTCACTCAAGCTTAACATTGCTGTCATCTATTGCCCACCAGGTGCACATGGAGAGTTCCTCAATGAGCTTGACACCTTGATAAGCTAATTTCCTGACGATGGCTCACCGCTCTTTATACTTGGCAACTTCAACCTCCCAACGTCTGCCTTCAATTCATTTCTTTTCAACTCTCTATTTCCCCTCCTTGCCTCATTTGACCTCAGCCTTCCCAATCCCCTCCAATTCACAAGGCAGACAATACGCTTGACCTCACCTTTACAAGGGGCTGTTCACCTACTAATCTCACTGCAACCCCCCTCCAGGTCTCTGATCACAACTTTGTTTGCTTTTCTGTCTCCCTTTCCTCCAACCTTAGCCACTCAGCTCCTACCCCCTCCAGGTCTCACTTTCCTCCAACCTTAGCCACTCTGCCACTACCTAGATGGTCATGTGCCATAGCAATCTTCGGGCTCTCTCCCCCACTACTCTCTACTCTTATATCTCTCCCTTCTGCTAAATCCTTCTCCCTACTGTCTCCTGATTCTGCCTCTTTGACCCTACTGTCCTCCCTTTCTCATCATATGACTCACACTGTCCCCTTTCCTCTTGGCCGGCTCGACCCTCTCCTCATGCTTCATGTCTGAGTGACTCATTGAGAGCTTACAGAACAGGGCTGTGGGTAGCTGAGTGAAAATGAGGGAAAACTACACTTCCAGAGGACCTATCATCCTTTTACTCCCAGCTCTCTATCTTCTCTTCCTCTGTATACACTGCTAAAGCCACTTTATATCACTCTAACCCTAGGAAAATCTTATCCACCTTCTCCTCCCTCCTTATTCCTACACCCCCTTGCCCTCCCTTCTCCTTCTTTGCGGACGACTTTGTCAACCACTTTGAAAAGAAGGTTGACGACATTGGCTCCTCATTCACTCAGCCTATTGAATCCACTGGTCCCATTCACAGAGAACTACCCTATGCCTTGACCTCTTTCTCCACTCTCTCTCCAGATGAAATCCTGTGACTGGTGAGGTCTGGCTGCCCGACAACCTGCCCGCTCGACCCCATCCCCCCTCCTTTCTCTAGACCATCACTGGAGACCTTCTCCCATTCCTCACTTCCCTCATTAACTCTTCCCTGACCGTTGGCTGCGTCCCCTCTGTCTTCAAAATGTCCAGAGTCACTTCCCTCCTCAAGAAATCAACACTCAACTTATCTGACTTCAAAAACTATAGACCCATATCCCTTGTTTCTTGTCTTTCCAAAACACTTGAGTGTGCTGTCCCTGATCAACTCTCTAATTATCTCTCTCAGAATGATCTTCTTGACCCTAACAAGTCAGGCTTCAAGATGCGTCACTCAAACAAGACTGCCCTTCTCTGTGTCATGGATGCTCTCCACACCGCCAAGGCTGACTCGGTCTCCTCTGTTCTCATCCTCCTAGATCTATCTGCTGCCTTCAACACCTTGAACCATCAGATCCTCCTCTCCACCCTCTCAGGGCTGGGTGTCTCAGGCTCTGCACACTCTTGAATTGCATCCTATCTGGCAGGCCACTCCTACCAGGTGAACTGGAAAGAATCTGTGTCCGCATCACATACTCCCACTACTGGTGTCCCCCAGGGCTTGGTTATAGGCCCTCCACTCTTCTCTATATACACCAAGTCACTCGTCTCTGTCATCCTCACATGGTCTTTCCTATAATTTCTATGCAGATGACACTCAACTACTTTTCTCCTTCCCCTCTTCTGACAGTCAGGTGGCGATAGCTACTTTATTGAGGAAAAATGTATTTACTATGCCTGTAATATACTATAAAACGTAATATTTTCACATAGGCCTACTTAAAATGTTTACTATATGGAATGCAGGTATGGGTATTCAGACATGGCCACTCACTCATACATATATAAATAAATTCATAAATTATGATTTTACAAAAAACAACATGCTTAACACGGCTCAAAGTAGCCTACACAGTTTGAACTTTATCATGTTTTTTTATTGTTTTCATACTAAACAAATCAACTCTTTCCACTGTCTTTGAAGTGTGAAGTTAGTGTCTTTTCATAAATTGGATACATTCATATAATGTTCATTCGAAAGAAAACATCTTTGAACTTGGCACTTAGAAAACAACCACAAGGAATTATCACCTTTATTAATTTAGAACAAAATTTACAAATCCATTCAAACAGTCATGTTTTAATACTTTTGTATCTGTTTTTTAAACTCAACTTAAAAAATTGAGAATATTCAAAATACACTTTATTTTTTATTTTTACCTCAACTCTTGATGTCCATAATTACAAATATGTACATGAAAGTCATTTTCCACAAGTTGTTTTCCTACATATTTCTTCAGCGGTAAAAAAACATTTTCTTGCCATCCATATTTACATTCCCTCTCACCATTCACTCTGTATAGCTCACCACAGCCGAGCCTGAAGCCCCATTAATACCTGGTTTTAACATGCGTCCTGTGTCCTGATCTTGTCCACATTCTGATTGGACCCACATTTTCAGACATGCATCTACACATGGTGTTTTAATGTGTCTCTTATCTATCACTGTGTCTGCATTGTGACCAGACTTGCTGGACCCTCCATGTAAGCAAATTATATGACAGATATTCTTTCAAAATATATATATTTTTAATTCTAAGACACTGTCCAGATCTGTTTACATTTGTAAGATATCCAGATCACGATCAGATCACAATTTGTCTTTTAATCGTCTACACCTGTCTAAAAATGTCACAATCAGAATGTGGACAGCATCAGAACAAAGAATGCATGTTAGAACCAGATATGAATGGGGTTTAAGTGTCTGTGATTGGGCTGAGGCTGAGTGCTCAGATGGAAGTCCCGTGGTTTCCATCAATGGCTTCTGGAATGGGTCCTCCGGGCACTGACTGGTATGACATTGGCGTCTTGACGGGGCTCTGTCGGAAGAGCCCCCCGTTGGGCGCCCTGTGTTTGCAGCGGATAGAGGGCATGGTGGCGCTGCTGAGGGGTAGGGGGAGGGTTCTGCCAGTGCCCCTGCCGAGTGTCCTTCCTGCCCCATGTCCCTCCTGGAGGAAGGTGGTCACAGAGAGCGACCCCCTGTGGTGGCCTGGGTAGTGGTCCCGTGAAGGCAGGCCTTCCAGGGACTGGCTGGGCTGCATGCTGCCGATGTCCAGGGCAGAGATCTCGATAGATTGGCCCGCCAGCTGCTTGTGTGCCATGTCCTCGTCTAGGAGGCTGTTCAAACGCTGGTGGACCTGCTCTAGATTCACCTCTTTGTCCTAGAGAGAGGGACAGAGAGAGAGAGGGACAGAGAGAGAGAGGGACAGAGAGAGAGAGGGACAGAGAGAGAGAGGGACAGAGAGAGAGAGGGACAGAGAGAGAGAGAGAGAGATACACAGGTTGTAAGGGATGAAAAGTGCAAGAAACATGAAATGTGAGATGGGGTTGAGAAAGAAAGAAGCAGTGATCAGAAATTGTTTGATTTAACAACATGATTAATTATCCACATTGTTGACACTACATTTCCAATTTGAATATTATGAACTTGAATGTTGAATTACTTCAAATCCATATTATTCAACGTCAACACTATGCTACAACCACAAGCTAAGCTGCAAAATCAAGGCGTAATGGTACAACATAAAACCAAATGATTTAATGTGTAATTTCTAAACATGTCTCCTCCAGTAGAAATCCTTTCTTGAAATGCATGTATCTATGCAGCACACTACTGCATGAAAAGCATCCTTATAAAATGACTGGTTCAGATGGTCATACTGTACAATGTCAATGCATCACACTTTACGGGACAGGATAGACTAAATGTAGGAGACAAGGACTTTCAATAATTTCAATAAATCATTTGTTGAAAGTCTGACTGTACTTTTTGTCATTCAATACTCCGTAATGTGTAATTTGGGGGTGAGAAGCAGCCACAAGTGCCAATAGAAATGTTAAGGGTAATAGATTCTGCAGAAAAATCTACTGCACAGGAAAACACAGCCAAACATATGGCCTCTTGGCTGCTTCTCCTTCCTCTCATTGTTCCAACATTTCTCACGATGTTTAAATCATACCAAAAAGACGAAACACCAAACAACAGGAGAGACCATGGGGTGAGATGACTGGTGAAGCGATACATATCTATTCCTATCCATTGCCCATGCCCCACCCAACCCTATCTGACCCCCCCACTTCCCCAACCCCATACAGTGCCCCATATATCTCAGGTCTCTCCTGACCTGTGTCAAAAGTCTCTGCCTCCTCCCAGTCTCTCTCTCTGTCTGTCCACATGTCACGCCTGCCTTCCGGTGAAGCACTTGTAATACCATTATATGTCAATGGACCAGAAACCCTTTCCAGACTGTAGTCCTTAGTGACCTGCACAGGATCACAGACAATCATACAGTACGTAAATAACCAGCATGGCTGTGAATCCGGACATTGACATATAATTGCAATAAGACGTCACTCAGAATTACCAGGGATTATTATGTACCGGGGCACAATGTACTGCAAATTGTTGTCATATTGCCTGCATATGCTGTCGCTGTCATAAGACTGAAAGAACACCTGCCATTGAAGGTCATGATAGGTTATGACATCTCATGGCAAATTTATAATGGAGTATCACACTATCGGACATCAAATGGGTAATGTTTAAAAGTCCCGTTTTATTTGAAGTGCATCTTTTGAAGGCTTCATAAAGCACCACAAACAGTATATCATGCTTGTAATGACTGAACACTCACACTTTGATGCCAAGGTAAGTATATTGCTTTACTGAACAACTGCAGTGATACATATCAAACCTAGAGCCTCATTTTTTTAACTCTCGCTCAGGGATCTTGAATGTGACATTCTTATTAAAAAGGCCATGCTACATTACAATGCTTTATAAAGATTCAGAATGTGGCATAACTGTGTGACATAACCATCCATTTATTTGTTCACATTTATAAATCCTGTATAGAGCATGAAATACAGTTATAAATTATTTGTGACCCATTTATGTAGTAGTGCTTATAAAGCCTATATGAATGCTTTGTGAAGCCTTCATATGATGCACTTCAAATAAAGTGGGACCATTTAGGTCATCACTCTTTAATCTAATACTCCATTAATAATATGTAGCAATCATGACAATATTCTTACATTAAGTGCTTTTTTTAATGTTCTCTTTTTGCATTGTTGTATCGTCCAATCAAACAGACAAGTCAAAGCTAGCATCTTGTTTGCTCACACTTTAGTTTAGGGATCCATGTCAAGCCTTTGATCTCTGGACACCATATCCACAGAGGCTGTTCAGTCTCTTGCAGGTGCTTTGATAAAGCTATTTGAAAGCAGTAAGACTTGAATGGATGAGCTAAAGGGAGCGTTTGCACGATTGAGGCAGCACATATCTACCCAGAAGTACAACATTGTTGAATCAGTTGACCAACATAATTGTTGTCATTTTTCATTTTTTTGCTGTCATCATTATTGCCATCCATGAAAATGATGATGATTATGAATTATTACTTTTCAGCAGAAACAAGCAAAAACAAGCAATTAATTGCATGTTAATGTTTCTGAATAATCCCTCCAAGGCTCTTTTGAAATACAAAAAATGGAGAGAGGAAGCGCTTCAAACAGTCTACCCAAACTGACTTCTCTCCCACCCAAAGAAAAGATGAAACGATCACATCAATTTGGACTATTGTTAGGGCACACCTATAACTGTGTGTACTGGAGCTCTACTAAATCGTGGCTGGTGTCTGTGCCTGGATCCATAAAGTAGAGTGTGGCAGTGGCATCTCTGGGCAGGACCGGGGGACCCGGGGGTCTGGGTCTCGGCCTGGGCCTGGGGAGGGGCAGCAGTGAGTCTGGGCCCTGGGTCGGGGCTGCTTTCTCGGTCACCTCTTTGGGCTGCTCTCGCCGGCAGTGGTTGCTGCTCCACCAGGTCTCCAGTGCGGCCACCAGGCAGGCCAGCAGTAGCCCTGCTGCCAGGATGCAGAACACCCCAGCGAAGCTGTGGAGCCTCAGAGCCCTGCCCTCTGGCTGGGCCTCTGAGTGGCTGTCCAGGTCGCAGCGGCCCTTCCTGGGCCACCATTTCTGCTTCAGGATGTCCAGGTCCCCTTTCTCCTGCAGTTCCAGGATCCTGACAAACACAGATAGAAGAGTTTTATTGTTCTTTGTCTGCACTGAAAGCACTTGGGTGAGTAGCGCGCTAGAGCGAGTTCCCTATTCAAACTGTTGTGATAGGATTAAATTAAATAGAGACAATTACATTGGACTCAGTTGTGAAAATGACAGATTACTGGTAGAGGAGACCCACTGGGCACAGATGTCAATTTAATGTCTATTCCACGTTGCTTCAATGTCATTTCATTGAAATGATGTTTAAACAACGTTAATTCAACCAGTGTTTGCCCAGTAGGGAAGTTGAATTAATATAAAATAATGCAATGTAGAGAAGTTACTGTGTAACCTACCTAGGGCTGTGGCAGTCATGAAATTTGGTCAGCCGGTGATTGTCAAGCAAATAACTGCCGGCCTCGTGGTAATTGACCGTTAATTAACATTAATACATTTAGCCACTGATGCAGACAGTTGGAACATCTACATTTTAAAAAGCCTACACCATTCACAATAAATCTATTATTTATTTTTGACAGTTCAAAAGAAACATGATATGAATAAAATGTAGTCTATTTCAGAATAACAGAATAGCAAGTCACGAGTTGTCCTTATGTTAGGCCCTAATCTGACTATGCCATTTGGCTGTGGGCTACACCAGTTCATTTACCAGACAAGATTTGCTTTGAATTCCGTGGCATTATTTTATATTATTATTATTATTATTATTATTATTATTAAAACATATAGGCCTATGGGCTAGGCTACATAAGGTGTGCGACTATGATTTGAAAAAGTTGCAGAAAAAGGCATGCACTCTTTATTGCCTCACGCTGGACATAATTCACAAGACATAATAGCCTACATCATTTAAATGAAAGGCTACATCATTCAAGTGAAAGGCTAAAATTGTAAGCCATCAGACCATTCTTTAATTAATGTACTAAATAATATATGTGTGGAATTAGTTTTGATTTAGAATGGACCATTTTTATGCACCTGGGGCAGGGGAAAGGGGAAAAGGGGCAGGGGAAAAAATATTGTCATCTATGTACTTAAATAGCGAATGGAGGGCACTTAACCTGTTGTTAATTTTCATGCCAGCCAGGTAGACTATACTCCTGTTGTAAAGCGAAGCAATGTGCTTAATATTAAGAAAGTTGAGAAATAAATATAGTAGGCCTAGCCTATAGAAAGCTGATGGGATCCTCCTCTTTTTAATAGAGGCCATCAAACTCTGTTTTCTCACGCAACTGCATTGCCTATAGAAATGTTGCATGAGCATGAGCTCATAGGCTCTCATGAAGTATTTAATTAGATTTTTTGATTATGTTTTCATTGATGTCAGAGTGATTAGTGGGACAATAGAGTGCTGAGTACCAGGCAATTAGTAGGTAGGCTACTATGACCATCAGCAGCATCAGAGCTTGGAGAAGCCTAGTTACCATGACTAAACGTTGACATGGAATTTGACTGCGGTCATGACTGCCGGTGTGGCGGTAATACGGTCACCGTAACAGCCCTTAACCTTCCCCTAAACTGTACCCAGTGTAAAAACCATGTTGTGTTATATCATACTGGCCATATGAGAAGATTAACAACAGTCCTAAATGTTTTAGCAAGGTCAATGTTTGTGTTTAGCTTGCATTCAATTTCCCCTCCCTGTTGCTCACAACAAGCCCCCATCCCCTCTGTCACAAGGGGACTTATTGCTGATTTAAGGTGAAATTACCAACCCTATTACGGTCAACCATGTCACTTTAATAGTTGTCTTTTATAGTATTGTTTTATACCTCTAGAGATGGGAAAACATGTTTGTTATGAAGTTGAACATATACTCTTTATGATAGAATATTCAAATTAGGTGAAATAAATAGATGTTTCTGATACAATTACACTACCAATATACTACCTAAAAGGCACTGAATTTGTGGAATGACACAGGTAAGTGTGAATATACAGTTCAGTAGCTTATGTGGTGTGTGTGGTTGTGAAGGGGGATAAATAAAGATCCTGTGAGAAGCCATCACCTTGGGTGAGAGAGATGAACTGCCTTTCTTCACGTTTCATCACTTTGCCATCATTCTCTTATATCCATTCTCATCCATACTGTAAGCTTACTAATGGGCTCTCTGTAGTCTTTCATCATCAGGCTGGCAGTGCTTGTTTAACTCGTTTCAAAACCAATTCATTTTAAAAGAGACACCATTTTCCAGGCCACCGTCTTAGTTTAAAACATTTCTAGCCTATCTACCTATGGGTAACAGGGTTGGTGTGTTATGCTCAATCCACTCAGTTTCTCACCACAAAACACCAGAAATTTGCACAAAAAAAAGTAGCACCAGCCCCCGGTTTTTACACTATGACTTGACTATAAGATGTTCAATGTTCATTTTTAAAGAAGCATTCTAGCTGTCCTGGTAGACTTCCAGTCATTGTGCTAATGCTAGTCAGAAATGGCTCGCGAAACTACCTTTAACTTACTTCAAACTGCAAGCAGAAACATACCCTATTTATCTATCAGTTCAGGGCTTAATTGCCAAAATCTTGCACTTTCCCTTTAAGTTTACGTAACAGGGTTGACCTTAAACCTGAGGGACAAATGTACATTTATTATTAATCACACAAAATAAATAATCACCTTTAGAAATAAATTAGGCAATTCCCCAAAATAACTAGGGCTTTACAATGATGGCTCCTGAGTGGCGTAGCGATCTAAGGCACTGCATCTCAGCGCAAGAGGTGTCACTATAGTCCCTGCTTCAAATCCAGGCTGTATCACATCCAGCTGTGATTAGGAGTCCCATAGGGCAGTGCACAATTGGCCCAGGGTCATCCAGGTTTGGCTAGGATATGTGGTCATTGTAAATAAGAACTGACTTAACTGACATGCCTAGTTAAATAAATGATGGTGGAAATGTGGATTAAAATCTTCCTAGAAGTTGGACAAACATGATGTGGGACATGCCAAACTGGTAAACTAATTTAATTTAAAGGAGTGGCTGCGGTTTGGAACCCTTTTTGATTGCAAAAAATCCTAAGCTTCTGCACTGCATGTTCGGAATTCTCAACTTTACACACGGTCTACTTGTTCGGCTTCCGAGAGAACAAGCCACTCTGGCGAATTTCAGCGATGAATGGAGAATGATACTCAATAAATAAAGTTAGGTCAATGCTGAATTAATGTCTGTAAGATCACATAATGATAGTATTCTACATAACAGAACAGAATATAATAGCATAATATAACATTACAGTAAGACAACAACAAAAAACATTTAATTTCTTATGAGATTTTAGGATGATTGTGTGAATGGTCGCACAAAACTCAACAGTGCGTCACTAGGCAAAATATGTACTTTGATTAAAACAAAACACAGTTATTCTATAGTTTGTTAACATAATCTGCGCTCAAATTTGCTCACAGTACATAACTAAAACAACACTGTACTTTGAAACAACACTGTACTCCTGAGGTGCTGACCTGTTGCACCCTCTACAACCACTGTGATTATTATTATCTGACACTTGACTGTTTGAACATCTAGGCCATGTTCTGTTATAATCTCCACCCGGCACAGCCCGAAGAGGACTGGCCACCCCTCAGAGCCTGGTTCGTCTCTAGGTTTCTTCCTAGGTTCTGGTCTTTCTAGGGAGTTTTTCCTAGCCACTGTGCTTCTACAAATGGTTGGCATGAAGATGCTGCGTGGACTTTTCACTGGAAAAACTTGAAGAATTGTCATTCACAATAATTGACAGAAACATGATACGGATTTAAAGAAACATGATGCGCAGAACTTGATACAGATTGCAGATTTGCTCTGGGAAGAGGCTTCCAGGGGGGCGAGACAGGGGCGGAATGGGGTGGTTTCCTTCAGAACTGCAGTCTCTGCCTTTATTTGAATGAAAAACTACCATTGGAATTTGTGACATGGTTTAGCTTTGTTATAGCATAGATGTATGTAATCCAACTGTTAAATTGAGTGTTTATGGAAAACTACACATATAATGTCACAAGGACATCAAATGCACCAATCTACAGTACAGCAACAGAAATACTGTAGGTAGCTGTTAGGGTGGATTGACGGGAAGGGGGCACTCACTTCTGGGAGAAGAGGTCTCTGTAGGGGCTGCCATGCTGCAGGGCCAGGCCATAGCCCTTACTGCTCATACTGTTGCCGGTCACCGTCAGGGTGCAGTCATCATCTGTCAGAGCAGCATACTCTACCACAGCCATGTCCCACAGGAAGGCAAAGGAATCTCTCTTCGCCTGGGGAAGGATATACACAGGGGTTACATTGAGGGAAGATCAGACTAAATGGGGGAAACAGAAATGTACACAGAAACACACATGCATCACCAGCCTTAAGCACAAACTTAGCCAGAATATATTTTCAAGTCCATGACAGTCAGTCATAACCAGTCAGTGCTGTTCACTGTGGCATTAGCTAATGTGAGCAAAGTAGTTTTCAGTAGGAGTGATCATGGCACATCTGCTTGTCAGGCTACAAAGCGGTAGTCTTGCCAGATTGCTTGACCATGAAATTTATCCAGACTAACAAGAACAGCAACAGAATCTCTTAAATTCTTGCTGAGTGTGAATTTGTTTTGCTCTGTTTATCCTGGCGCTTTCCCAATAGTCCCAGATATTTCAAGGTAATGTCATTATTTCCCAAATAGAACTCTAAGCAGCCTGTCTGTAGACATATTTGTTGAACTGCACAAGGTCCTGAAGGAAAACTCCAAAACTAAACTCCAAAAGAAAGTCAGAAAAAAGTAATTTCCCATCGGATTCTTAAATCTTCTCATTTACCATTCGTACTGGACAGTATCTCAGTTCAAATCACTAAGATACTTTTTGGTTTAATGGCTATACAGATGTAGGATCTTAATTTGAAACAGTTTGATACAGCAGGAAAATAATCCTGCAGTAACAGGAAATGTGAACCAGTGGAGGCTGCTGAGGGGAGAACGGCTCATAATAATGGCCAGAGCGGAGCGGATGGAATGGCATCAAACAACCATGTGTTTGATGAATTTGATACCATTCCACTGATTCCGCTCCAGTCATTACCACGAGCCCATTCTCCCTAATTAAGGTGCCACCAACCTCCTGTGATGTGAACTATTATGTGGATTGCAATTAATGAACATTTTTTGTAGGGTTGATATATTTTTTTGTGGGGGTTGATACATTTTTTGGTTGGGCAAACTTAAGAAGTATTTTTAAACCTTGAACACACTACACGTTTTCCTGCTGGTTTAATTCATGGAAGATACCTCAGGATACTCTGTCTGTGTCCTGCTGGGAGTGTGTGTGTGTGTGTGTGTGTGTGTGTGTCTGTTTATGACTGTGATTATTCTGAATTACCATTCACACTGAACTTCATCTCAGTTCAAATGACTCTTATACATTTGGTTAAATTACTCTACTGTTGTCAACACAAATATCAATAATTTAATTTTAAGCACAAAAACACTAAGCAATTTCCCTCACTAAGAATCTGATTTAATTTACCATTACACCAAGTATCTGCAGAACACTACGGGTTTTGGCTGAACAAATGACAATTAGCAGCTCAAAACATCCTGATGTTTAATGACAAGCGTGTGTGACTAGACTCTGTTATAACTAATTTGTTTAATTACTAAAACATTTCTAAGGTTGATTTGTCTGTGTACTGCTGTATGTTTGTGCTAGGCTTTGAGATATTCATTTCAGCTGAACCATTAACTTTAATCAGGAAAAATGTTAAAAGCCACACCATTCTATTGTCTCTCTACGGACGTCATAATATGCCCTGCATAGTTCTGTTTTTGTGTGCGTCCTGAAAGTACTTTCGCTGGTATAGCTGAAATGATTTAGAATAAAACGTCTACCAATCATTTTCACTCATCTGGAAAAACATTGGTAGGAGGCTCCACATTGCTGAAATCGATGAATTCAGACATGGCTGTTCCTGAGCTCACCTTGCGGATGCCTTCAGAGGGGCTGGAGACTGAGTGTTCATGTCCGTTGTTCTTGTTGATGGTTCTCCAGAGCTCAGCGAAGGTGCTGTCCTGCTCCAGAGCGTTGGTGCCTTTGGCTCTGAAGTACTCGTATACGGCTGAGTCTCTCACTGTTCCGTAGGCTAGGTCCATCTGCTTGGACAAGTCCTGGAACGTCCTATGGAAGGGAGCAAAGGAAATGGGTTACATGTGCTGTTGGAGGTCGCCCTATGCGACCAGAATGATGCATTTGTCAATACATTTTTTGTTTTCAAGAATACACAGTGCACTGGATTCATTCTAAACCAACTCACCCCAGTTATGCTTCTTACATGCATTTGTGATCTAATGCGTAACTTCAGGTATGCAAATGTTCTCTTACTTCAGCTATGCAAACTTTCTATTTTCAAGGTAACATGGACACAGCACCTCTAAATGCATACCAGCAGAAAACTGAAACTGGATTTTATCTACACAGACAAATATCGCCTTTAGCACTTGAACTTGTGCCTCTGTATCTTTTGAAGTCCTCTAACTTGCTGGAAAGGGATGAAGAAAATAATGCATAGGTAATGTTAAATGCCGTGTTGATGCCTTGTCAAAGAAAAATAAGAATTGAAAAATAAGACTCAATAATGTATCTTCTCCAGTGTTGTTTGTGCACTGTACAATACATGTATTTTCAGATACATGACAGGAAAAGTTAAGATTCCAATTGGACAGGATTATTGCAGATATATGTACAGTGCATTTGGAAAGTATTCAGACCCCTTCACTTTTTCCACATTTTGTTTCGTTACAGTCTTATTCTAAAATGAATGAAATATAACATTTTCCTCATCAATCTGCACACAATACCCCATAATATCAATGCGAAAACAGGCTTTAAGAAATTCTTGCAAAAAAAATCTTGAATAACTTATTTGCATAAGTATTCAGACCATCTGCCGATGAGAATCGAAATTCAGCTCAGGTGCATCCTGCTTCCTATTGATCATCCTTGAGGTGTTCCAAGAACTTGATTGGAGTCCACCTGTTGTAAATTCAATTGATTGTACATGATTTGGAAAGGCACACACCTGTCAATATATATATATTTTTTTACCTTTATTTAACTAGGCAAGTCAGTTAAGAACAAATACTTATTTTCATTGACAGCCAAGGAACAGTGGATTAATTAACTGCCTTGTTCAGGGGCAGAACGACAGATGTTTACCTTGTCAGCTCAGGGATATTGATCTTGCAACCTTTTGGTTACTAGTCCAATGCTCTAACCACTAGGCTACCTGCTGCAGGCTGTTGGGTGGCTTCCTGCTGTTGACAGTGCATGTCAGAGCAAAAACCAAGCAATGAGGTTGAAGGAATTGTTCGTAGAGCCAATTGACAGATTTATGTCGGCACAAATCTGGGGAAGGGTACCAAAATAATTCTTAAATGGAAGAAGTTTGTAAACAGCAAGACTCTTCCTAGAGCTGGCCGCCCGGCCAAACTGAGCAATCAGGGGAGAAGGGCCTCGGTCAAGGAGGTGACCAAGAAGGTGATCAAGAATTCATTCATGATGGCTCTGACAGAGATGGTCGCCTCGCTTCGCGTTCTTAGGAAACCGTGTAGATTTAAAAAAAAAAAAGTATTATCTCTTACATTGTTACCCCAGGAAATCTTAAGTCTTATTACATACAGCCGGGAGGAACTATTGGATATAAGAGCACCGTCAACTTACCAACATTACGACCAGGAATACGACTTTCCCGAAGCGAATCCTCTGTTTGGACCACCACCCAGTACAACGGATTTAATCCCAGTAGCCGACCCAAAACAACGACGCCACAGAAGGGGCAGACAGGGCGGCCTCCATAGACGTGCACATCGCTCACCGCTCCTGAGCAAACTACTCACCAATGTCCAGTCTCTTGACAACAAGGTGGACGAAATTCGGGCAAGGGTTGCCTTCCATAGAGACATCAGAGATCGTAACATTCTCTGTTTCACGGAAACATGGCTCACTCGGAATATGTTATCAGAGTCGGTACAGCCTCCCGTTTTTTTCACGCATCGCGTCGACAGAAACAAACATCTCTCTGGTAAGAAGAAGGGCGGGGGTGTATGCCTTATGATTAAAGATTTGTGGTGTAATCATAACAAAATACAGGAACTCAAGTCCTTGTGTTCACCTGACCTAGAATTCCTTACAATTCCTTACCATCAAATACAACCGCATAATCTACCAAGAGAATTCTGTTTGATTATAATCACAGCCGTGTATATCCCCCCCCCAAGCAGACACCTCGACGGCCCTGAAAGACCTTCACTGGACTCTATGTAAACTGGAAACCATATATCCTGAGGCTGCATTTATTGTAGCTGGGGATTTTAACAAAGCTAATCTGAAAACAAGGCTCCCTAAATTTTATCAGCAAATTGAATGCGCGACTCAAGCTGGCAGAATTCTGGATCATTGCTAGTCTAATTTTCACAACGCATACAAAGCCCTCCCCCACGCTCCTTTTGGCAAATCTGACCACGACTCCATTTTTAAAATTTTGTTCCCTGCCTATAGACAGAAACTAAACCTGGAAACGTCCGTGCTCAGGTCTATTCAACACTAGTCCAACCAATCGGATTCCACGCTTCAAGACTGCTTCGATCACGTGGACTGGGATATGTTCCGGATAGCCTAAGACAACAGATGTATACGCTGACTCGGTGAGCGAGTTTATTAGCAAGTGAATTGGTGATGTTGTCCCCACAGTGACTATTGAAACCTTCCCTAACCAGAAACCGTGGATTGATGGCAGCATTCACGCAAAACTGAAAGCGCGAACCACTGCTTTTAATCACGGCAAGGCGACCAGAAACATGACCGAATACAAACAGTGTAGCAATTCCCTCCGCAAGGCAATCAAACAAGCTAAGCGTCAGTATAGAGACAAAGTAGAGTCACAATTCAACAGCTCAGACATGGATTACAAAAAGAAAATCAGCCCCGTCATGGACACCGACATCTTGCTCCCAGAAAAATTAAACAACTTCTTTGCTTGCTTTGAAGACAATACAGTGCCACTGACAAGGCCCGCTACCAAAACATGTGGGCTCTCCTTCACCGTGGCCAACGTGAGTTAACCCTCGCGAGGCTGCCGGCCCAGATGGCAGCCCCAGCCGAGTCCTCAGAGCATGCGCAGACCAGCTGGCTGGTGTGTTTATGGACATATTCAATCGATCCCTATCCCAGTCTGCTGTGCACACATGCTTCAAGAGGGCCACCATTGTTCCTGTTCCAGAGAAAGCTAAGGTAACTGAGCTAAATGACTATCGCCCCATAGCACTCACTTCTGTCATCATGAAGAGCTTTGAGAGACTAGTCAAGGATCATATCACCTCCACCCTATCTACACCCTAGACCCACTCCAATTTGCTTACAGCCCCAATAGGTCCACAGACGACGCAATCGCAATCACACTGCACACTGCCCTAACCCATCTGGACAAGAGGAATACCTATGTAAGAATGCTGTTCATCGACTACAGCTCAGCATTTAACACCATAGTACCCTCCAAACCCAGACCCTGGGTCTCCACCCCGCCCTGTGCAACTGGGTTCTGGACTTTCTGTCGGGGCACCCCCGAGTGGTGAGGGTAGGTAACAACATCTCCACCCCACTGATCCTCAACACTGGGGCCCCACAAGGGTGCATTCTCAGCCCTCTCCTGTACTCCCTGTTCACCCACGACTGCATGGCCATGCACGCCTCCAACTCAATCATCAAGTTTCCAGACAACACTACAGTGGTAGGCTTGGTTAACAACAACGATGAGACGGCCTACAGGGAGGAGGTGAGGGCCCTCGGAGTGTGATGTCAGGAAAATAACCTCACACTCAACGTCAACAAAACAAAGGAGATGATCATGGACTTCAGGAAACAGCAGAGGGAGCAACCCCCTATCCACATCGACGGGTCAGTAGTGGAGAAGGTGATGAAAGAAGATGAACGTTTTAAGTTCCTCTGTGTCCACATCACGGACAAACTGAATTGGTCCACCCACACAGACAGCGTGGTGAAGAAGGCGCAACAGCACCTCTTCAACATCAGGAGGCTGAAAAAATGTGACTTGTCACTGAAAACACTCACAAACTCTTACAGATGCACAATTGAGAGCATCCTGTCAGGCTGTATCACAGCCTGGTACGGCAACTGCTCCGCAAACAACCGTAAGGCTCTCCAGAGGGTGGTGCGGTCTGCACAACGCATCACCGGGGGAAAACTACCTGCCCTCCAGGACACCTACATCACCCGATGTCACAGGAAGGCCAAAAAGATCATCAAGGACAATAACCACCCGAGCCACTGCCTGTTCACCCCGCAGTCATCCAGAAGGCGAGGTCAGTACAGGTGCATCAAAGATGGGACCGAGAGACTGAAAAACAGCTTCTATCTCAAGGCCATCAGATTGTTAAACAGCCATCATTAACATTGAGTGGCTGCTGCCAACATACAGACTCAAATCTCTAGCCACTTCAATAATTAATAATTGGATGAAATAAAAGAGTCACTAGTCACTTTAAACAATGCCACTTTATATAATGTTTACATACCCTCCATTACTCATCTCATATGTTTATACTGTACTCTATACCATCTACTGCATCTTGCCTATGCCGCACGGCCAACACTCATCCATATTTAGAATATATGTACATATTCTTATTCCATCCCCTTACATTGTGTGTATAATGGAGTTGTTGTGAAATTGTTAGATTACTTGTTAGATATTACTGCACTGTCGGACCTAGAAGCACAAGCATTTCGCTACACTCGCATTAACATCTGCTAACCATGTGTATGTGACCAATACAATTGGATTTGATTTGAGAGGCCGGACATGCAGCACATTGAGCGTCACAAATAGAACCAATTTCTATTTTAGCGTCTGGACACGAAGACGCTCGCTGATGCACACGAACAGTTTGGGTGCAATGATTTGAATCCTTTTGTCACTCTGACAGAGCTCCAGAGTTCCTCTGTGGAGAGGGGAGAACCATCCAGAAGGACAACCATCTCTGCAGCACTCCACCAATCAGGTCTTTATGGTAGAGTGGCCAGACGGAAGCCACTCCTCAGTAAAAGGCACATAACAGCCCACTTGGAGTTTTCCAAAAGACATCAAAAGGACTCTCAGACCATGAGAAACAAGATTCTCTGGTCTGATGAAACCAAGATTTAAGTCTTTGGCCTCAATGCAAAGCGTCACATCTGGAGGAAGCCAGGCACCGCTTATCACGTGGCCAATACCATCCCTACGGTGAAGCAAAGTGGTGGAGGCATCATGCTGTGGGGATGTTTTTCAGCAGAAGGGACTGGGAGACTAGACAGGATCGAGGGAAAGATGAACGGAGCAAAGTACAGAGAGATCCCTGATGTAAACCTGCTCCAGTGGACTCATGACCTTAGACTGGGGTGAAGGTTCACCTTCCAACAGGACAATGACCCTAAGCACACAGCCAAGAAAATGCAGGAGTGGCTTTGGGACAAGTCTCTAAATGTCCTTGAGTGGCCCATCCAGAGCCCGGACTTGAACCTGAAAATAGCTGTGTAGTGACGCTCCCCATCCAACCTGACAAAGCTTAAGAGGATCTGCAATGGGAGAAACTCCACAAATACAGATGTGCCAAGCTTGTAGCGTCATACCCAAAAAGACTCGAAGCTGCAGTCGCTGCCAAAGGTGCTTCAACAAAGTAGTGTGTAAAGGGTCCGAATACTTATGTAAATGTGATATTTCAGTTTTTATTTTTCATACATTTGCAAAAAAATTAATACAAAAATAACTGTTTTGTTTTGTCATTATGAGGTATTGTGTGTAGATTGATGTGGGGAAAAAAACATTTAATCCAAACAAACAACATTTCGAAAAAGTCAAGGGGTCTGAATACTTTCTGAATGCACCAACACCTTGCCTAAAGCAACCATGTACTTGCTTCAGTCTTTAATTAAGTGTTGCTGTAGTACAGGCTGTGGTGGCACCTTAATTGGGGAGGACAGTCTCACAGTAATGGCTGGAATGGAATAAATGGAATGGCATTGGCACATCAAACACTTTTTTTTTTGGTGCCACATCACGTGAGAATTTCAGGAAGTAGCCCTTTGCCTGTACCGCCTTAATTTTTTTTTATTTGACCTATATTTAACTAGGCAAGTCAGTTAAGAACAAATTCTTATTGTCAATGACGGCCTAGGAACACGTGTCCATGACTGTCCATGTTAACTGACTTTTTTCTTCAGTGTTATTCATAATGATTTCTTTGTTAGATTGCAACTACAACTCACTCTCTTGCTGGCCTGTTGCGGTGGCAGAAATAAAAACACTGCTGAAAATAAGAGCTACTGTCACAATGAATTGTGAGAGTGCTAAACAACACCCACATATATTTAACCCCTTATTTTTGTTGGCACAAAACTACCTCCACACTTCCATTTGTTTTTATGGGTTACCTTCGGACGAGTCCCGTGACACTTGGGGGTCATAGAACAAAACGATTGAACACCATTATGTTCATGAGCATCTCCCCTTTCCATAGTGGGGTCGTATTAGTTTGTAGCTCAAACGGTTCAGACCCTATAGTCAGAAGTTGGCACATCAGCATTACCGACTTCAGACGAGTCCCGTGACACTTGTGGGGGTCGTAGAGCAAAACGGAGAACGTGTTTGTGAGAGTCTCCCCTTTTCATAATACTGTGGTTTGTAGGCCAAACCGTTCAGAGGCTCCAGACGCTTTTGTGAAGAGACTGATTTTCAGGATGTCTCATGGTCTGACAAGCACCACCTGCCACTACAGATGCAGAAGTCCTGATAACTGTAGCTTAAATTGACGGATTTTGATGGGGATTTTGGGGGATTTTTTTATTATGCTACTTAGATTGATGCACAGGTCACAAGAATTAAAACATGTCACAGTGACATTTAGTTAGCATTTGTTATTATGGAATTATGGAATACATACTTACCTGAGAATTTACGTTATGCAATGTATGAGTCATTGAGAATTGTTTGTGCATTTCCAACCAACACTCACATTTGTATGTGTCTCAGCTACGCTAAGCATATTTAATTGTGTTCCCTCCAATTACTTAAGAACCAGCAAATCCATTTGCACATTTCGAGACTATGACATTAGACCAACTATCTGGCAAGGATGCTGACGTATTTCTTAATCCCTATCACTAGACCTGATAGGCTGCATTGTAGTTTATTTCAGTTCTATTTTCAGTTTTTTTATTCATGAACGAGAGTCTGGATTGGACTGTTGCTTCTATGTTCCATGTCCCTCCACGTAGAGTTCTGTAACATGAACAGTACATCATTGGCAGAAAAACTGAGATCCTTCAGATAAGGCAGAATTATTAGCTACAATGACTGTGGAATCAAATCCAGTATCTCTCTTCCCTTCTCTGTGCCCCCCCCCCCCCCCCTCCAGGATCTACAGTAAGAGAACTGGACAGGTGAGAGCAACACGAGAGATATACACATTACAAAAACATGAAAGTGTATTTTGCTTCTCTCTCATTTTGACAATTCAATGTCATGTGTAGTTTGCTAATGATATCACACGTATGCCTACATACTGTATAACTGAATCATCAAACAATGGACTGTGGGCATGCTTCCTTTAAAAACACTATGGAAAGTGATTGACAGTTTGCTAATGGAACACCTATTGTGTGTCTGATTTTTTTTGGTGTGGCACATATATCTGATACGCCCTATGCCCATTTCCTAATGCACTCCCTGCTTCCCCTCCATTCAACCCCCCTGAAGCCAACATCAATACAGCAGACACCGTCATTAGGTGTAATGGTTGAGTGGAGATTCAAATCCATTTCAGGGGGGCACTGCTACATTCTCTCCCCCTTTCCCCCCACCCTCTCCTCCTATGTCTTTGTCTCTAATGCCATTAATGCCTTCTGATGTGTTGTAGGAATCACATCAGCTTGACAGTGCTAAATGACTTACTGTAATCTCTGGCTCTAGTCTAAAGGTGCTTGTCTAGGTGCTGATGATTTTATAAATTGGTTGTCAATTGTAGTGCACATTTTTATGGATGTGCTAATATCAGGAGATGGGCTCCGCTGAATACTTGCGTCTCAATTCCTTAAAGGAGCATTAAGGAAATGTTTTGGCAAAAAACATTCTTGACCATTTTGCTATCATGAAGTGACAAAATACTGTTTATATTGGTGTGATTTCTCTAAGGGTTGATTCAAAGGGACATTTTGCTGTGCAGATTTTCCTCAGTGCATATTTGATTGTACTCAAGCCCAGAGCTAATAACTTGCCAACTGTCTGCCCAACAAACAAACCCTGGTTACTATGATACATGAGTTAATTAGTCAATTAGTGTGAAGATTAGAAGAGTTTGTCATATTGTTCTGCAGAGCGACAACAATCTGAAGCGATAAATTGAATCCCAGTCCTTTAATGTCACCTCTTCACCCTGAGGCATGGTGATTACAGTCTATCTTCTTTCAATAGAGAACGCGAGGGAATTATCACACCAATATTCATTACATTGAGTTTATGGAATGATTAAAGCGAGCAAATGTTGGCTGATGGGGCTGATAGCGTTTATTGTTGAAATCATTCCTGCCGTCTCGAGACTGGATTTGGCCCCAAGACAATATAAATATATCTTCTGTAATCTTATCCATCTTCTGACTGTGTTACTTCCACTCTCCACATCTGTACAGAGACACACTCATTACATCTGAGCAGAAGAAAGACTTTGTCCACTAATATTCCAGTCTTGTACTAATGGGCACTGTGATTGTGGGTACAGATTCTTGAACAATAAGCCATTATATAAAATATCTATTTAGCATTCTTCCCTGTAACCCACATGTGCTATTTGCTCGACACCGGACAGACTAAACACAATCAAACACTTCTCCGCCTGCCCTTCAGGAAAGGAGTGTGCTAAATTGGATTTATTGACAAATAACATTTGGACTGAGGAGAGCAAACTTGTTATAAGGAGTGGGTCATGAATTACAATTGTGTGTCATAGGCTGCGTTTAGACAGGCAGCCCAATTCTGATCTTCTTTCCGCCATTTGGTCTTTTGACCAATCAAATCAGATTTTCTCACATTAGATCTTTATCAGAGCTGATCTGATTGGTCAAAAGACCAATTAGCGAAAAAAAGATCAGAGTTGGGCTGCCTGTCTAAATGCAGCCCTAGTCCAAATTTATGTCAACAGCCTGCCCAACTTGAGTTTTTGGCATGTCTAAATCCACATACATGGGTGAGATCTAACCCACAAAGACAAATAACACCAGGGAATTGGCAGTTCAGGTCAATGCCTGAAAAGGCAAGACATACCAGTATCCTACCACCAGGAAATCATGACATCAGACACTGAGTCTTGAATATGGAAGGATACACTGAGCAACAGGGTTGAAAACTGTTGATAACATACCGTACAGCGTTGTCCATTCGGGACACAGTGAGGTAGGCTGCCAGATTGGCCGTGTAGGAGGAACACACAATGAGTGTGAAGAGCCACCAACTGCCCATGACGATACGCAACGCCACAGAACCCAGGATGGAATCTCCCCCTGGGAACACAACAACATAAGATATATTGTACTGTATGAAGTCTTGAACAATAACATTATGCTGATTAGATTTATTGTTTGTGATATCGCAACTTATTGCACCATTGTTCTGTCGGTTATATTTTAGCCTGTTGGTTCTATTGATCTGGTGTATATTTATAATGTTTCTGTATTTTTCAGGACCCCTTGAAAATGTCAATCATTTCTTCTGCTCTCTCTCACCTGTCTCTGTATCAAGATACTTCATCTCACTATTTCTAAATGTCTCACTGTATCTCTCTCTCTCTGTCCATTTCTGTCTCAATTTTGAGCTTGCTCTCTTTAACCCTCCATCTACCAACGGCTTTTCGTTCACAATGCCACTGTTTGCCCAGGCAGCTAGAGGAAGATCCATCTACGAGACAAGCTTTTTCATATCCGTCTCTCTCTCTCCCTGTAGCAGAGGTCTAAGCACTCTGTTTAACTACACAGGAAGAAAATGAGGAAATATCTATGTGAATTCTGATTTTGAAGACTAAAACCACAGAAATGTCATCTGAGAGATTCAGGGTGTGAGAAAAAAAGCCCATTCATTTGTCTCCAAGTGTCACTATCAATGATATACCTTAGAACTGTTTATAAAAAGAAGACAACCGGAGTAATATTGTGTTCAAGCCTCAGTGAGCTTAATTAAATTGGCTTTGAGGCACTTATGCCAAGGTCAAGAGGTTCAAGGAGATTTGTCTCCGAGAGGCGTTTGTGGAACATGATCTAAAGGCACAATGTCATAGGGTCAAATCTTTTTTTATTTAAATGTAAATATATATATATATACACACACGACATGACCAGTATGTGGACACCTGCTCGTCGAACATCTCATTCCAAAATTATGCGCATTAGTATGGAGTTGGTCTCCCATTTGTTGCTATAATAATTCTCTTCTGGGAAGACTTTCCAATAGATGTTGGAACATTGCTGCAGGGACTTGCTTTCATTCAGCCTCAAGAGCATTAGTGACGTTGGGCACTGATGTGGGGTGATTAGGCCTGGCTCACAGTTGGCGTTCCAATTCATCCCAAAGGTGTTCGATAGGGTTATGATTTCCCTTCACTGGAACTAAGGGCCTAGCCCAAACCATGAAAAACAGCCCCAAACCATTATTCATCCACCAAACTTTACAGTTGGCACTATGCATTGGGGCAGGTAGCGTTCTCCAAACCCAGATTTGTCCATCGGACTGCCAGATATGGATTCGTGATTCATCACTCCAGAGAACGCATTTCAAGGAGTGTCCACATACTTTTGTTTATATAGTGTGTGTATACAGTATATATATATATATATATATATATATATATATATATATATATATATATTGTATACACACACTATATATACAAAAGTAATGTCATTCTAAATCTTGGCAGAGCTTTCTTGTAATATATATATATATTTATATGTATAAATATATATTACAAGAAAGCTCTGCCAAGATTTAGAATGACATTATAAAGATTTACACCTTGTCACAATCCTCCACTCTACAGTAGAATCCATATTTATCAACACAATTGCATCATTCTCTAAAGAGAGACAGATATGCTATGCCCCTGAGTGAAACACAAAGTGCCCAAGGTCAACAAGTGAAAAGGAAAAAATGCAAGGATCAAGCTTACCCAAAATATAGTTGCCGATTCGGCTTAAAAATTTTGCCGGCAAAGTGCCATACTTTGATAGATGTTGTTGAGGGTTTGACAGGGGTTGCTGAAGGAGCCAGTTATTCATATCTTAGATGCCTGGATCCAGATCAGACTCAAATACCTGATATTCCTTCAGTCAAAGGAACCCTTAAAATGCTATAGCGGAAAATGGGCTCCATGCTTCAAATGAAACCCCTCTGTGCTGCTGTCTGTATGTGTGGCATTCATAGGGACATAACAAAAGCTACTTTGATTGCTTTTATGTCTGGTTATGCACTGTACCAGTTATACGTTTGGACACACCTACTCATTCAAGGGTATTTCTTTATTTTTACTATTTTCTACATTGTAGAACAATAGTGAAGACATCAAAACTATGAAATAACATGTGGAATCATGTAGTAACCAAAAAAGTGTTAAACTGATTCTTCCAAGTAGCCACCCTTTGTCTTGATGACAGCTTTGCACACTCTTGGCATTCTCTTAATCAGGTAGTATCCTGAAATGCTTTTCCAACAGTCTTGAAGGAGTTCCCACATACGCTGAGCACCTGTTGGCTGCTTTTCCTTCACTCTGTGGTCCAACTCATCCCAAACCATCTCAATTGGGTTGAGGGTGGGGGATTGTGGAGGCCAGGTCATCTGATGCAGAAATCCATCACTCTCCTTCTTAGTCAAATAGCCCTTACACAGCCTGGAGGTGTGTTGGGTCATTGTCCAGTTGAAAAACAAATGATAGTCCCACTAAGCGCAAACCAAATGGGATGGTGTACCGCTGCAGAAAGCTGTGATAGTCATGCTGATTAAGTGTGCCTTGAATTCTAAATAAATCACAGACAGTGTCACCAGCAAAGCACCCCCACACCATCACACCTCCTCCTCCATGCTTCACGGTGGGAACCACACATGCAGAGATCATCCGTTCACATACTCTGCAAACCAAAAATCTCAATTTTGGACACATTTCCACCGGTCTAATGTCCATTGCTCATGATTCTTGGACCAAGCAAGTCTCTTCTTATTATTGGTGTCCTTTAGTAGTGGTTTCTTTGCAACAATTTGACCATGAAGGTTTGATTCAGCAGTCTCCTCTGAACAGTTGATGTTGAGATGTGTCTGTTACTTGATCTCTGTGAAGCATTTATTTGAGCTGCAATTTCTGAGGCTGGTAACTCTAAGGAACTTATCCTCTGCAGCAGAGGTAACTCTGGGTCTTCCTTTCCTGTGGCGGTCCTCATGAGAGCCAGTTTCATCATAGTGCTTGATGGTTTTTGAGACTGCACTTGAAGAAACTTTCAAAGTTCTTGAAATTTTCCAGATTGACTGAACTTCATGTCTAAAAGTAATGATGGACTGTCATTTTTCTTTGTTTGTTTGAGCTGTTCTTGCCATAACATGGGCTTGGTCTTTTACCAAATAAGGCTATCTCCTGTATACCACACCTACCTTGTTACAACAAAACTAATTCATACATTAACTTTTAAGAAGGCACACCTGTTAATTGAAATGCATTCTAGGTGACTACCTCATGAAGCTGAATGAGAGAATGCCAAGAGTGTGCAAAGCTGTCATCAAGGCAAAGCGTGGCTATTTTAAAGAAACTCTAAAATAAAATATATTTTGTTTAACACTTTTTTGGTTACTACATGATTCCATATGTGTTATTTCATAGTTTTGATGTCTTCACTATTATTCTACAATGTAGAAAAATGTTAAATATTAAGAAAAACCCTGGAATGAGTAGGTGTGTCCAAACCTTTGACAGGTTCTGTATATACAGTGCCTTGCGAAAGTATTCGGCCCCCTTGAACTTTGCGACCTTTTGCCACATTTCAGGCTTCAAACATAAAGATATAAAACTGTATTTTTTTGTGAAGAATCAACAACAAGTGGGACACAATCATGAAGTGGAACGACATTTATTGGATATTTCAAACTTTTTTAACAAATCAAAAACTGAAAGATTGGGCATGCAAAATTATTCGACGGACTGAGGAACCACAATGGTAAAAAGTCGCAGTCTTGTTGTTGGTGATATTGTAACAAGTAAGCATTTCACTATATATGAAGCAACTTTGCTGCAAGATGCTGGTGTACCCTATTTATTTTCTTTTGATGCCCCATTACCAAGCTCACCTTGCTGTACAAAGGCTCCGTAGACAATCCAGATGGCGCTCTGGAGGGAGGTGGACACAGAGGTGGCCTGGTGTCCCCCTGGGGGATTCTGGGAGCGGACTGACTGGACGCGCCTCAGGATGAAGATCATGACCCCAACCACGGGGATGGCGGCTGCGATGCACGCCCACACAGCCAGGTCAAAGGGCGCCAGGAGAGAGAAAATATTGATCTTCTCCTCTGACTTCCTCATCAGAATCCCCACGGAGTAGTCCAGGTAGCGCTTGCTAAAGTCCACCACGCTCTCCCTCTCTGGAGTTATGGTGATGGCTGATACTGCCAAGTCTGCTCGCTGTGGATAGATAGAGAGATACATCAGTTACAGCCATGACATTTAAGATGTGGGTTCAGAGATAATAATCTGTTTGTTGATGTTTGCCATTTCATTTTATCTTGAGGCCAAAGTCACAGAAAAAAGTGGATGTAATAACATTGTAAAATGTCTGTGTTGTGGCTTTTTCGTTTGTTCTTTGTATGGGCTTGAAATGAAAGCGAAGATTTTGCCCTCTGTTATTTCTTTCTTTCACACTTCTTGTTCTATTTCACACAACAGAAGGCCGTGCAGAAAAGGATGGGAAAACATTTGATACATTTATATATCGCAATATTATTTTTGGATGATATTATATCAATATTTGACTCCAAGTATCAATTTGTATTTAATGAATAAATAAAAATAAGTCAAATAAAATACAAAATAAAAAAATACAATCCTCTGAAGTTATACTATAGGTAGGGTTATACTATAGAAGTTATACTATAGGTAGGGTTATACTATAGAATTTATACTATAGGTAGGGTTATATTATAGAAGTTATACTATAGGTAGGGTTATACTATAGAATTTATACTATAGGTAGGGTTATAATATAGGTAGGGTTATACTATAGGTAGGGTTATACTATAGAATTTATACTATAGGTAGGGTTATACGATAGGTAGGGTTATACGATAGGTAGGGTTATACTATAGGCAGGGTTATACTATAGGTATGGTTATACTATAGAATTTATACTATAGGTAGGGTTATACTATAGGTAGGGTTATACTATAGGTAGGGTTATAATATAGAATTTATACTATAGGTAGGGTTATACTATAGGTACGGTTATACTATAGAAGTTATACTATAGGTAGGGTTATACTATAGGTAGGGTTATACTATAGGTAGGGTTATACTATAGAAGTTATACTATAGGTAGGGTTATACTATAGAATTTATACTATAGGTAGGGTTATACGATAGGTAGGGTTATACGATAGGTAGGGTTATACTATAGGTAGGGTTATACTATAGGTATGGTTATACTATAGAATTTATACTATAGGTAGGGTTATACTATAGGTAGGGTTATACTATAGGTAGGGTTATAATATAGAATTTATACTATAGGTAGGGTTATACTATAGGTACGGTTATACTATAGGTAGGGTTATACTATAGGTAGGGTTATACTATAGAAGTTATACTATAGGTAGGGTTATACTATAGGTAGGGTTATACTATAGGTAGGGTTATACTATAGAAGTTATACTATAGGTAGGGTTATACTATAGAATTTATACTATAGGTAGGGTTATACTATAGGTAGGGTTATACTATAGAAGTTATACTATAGGTAGGGTTATAATATAGAATTTATACTATAGGTAGGGTTATACTATGGAATTTATACTATAGGTAGGGTTATACTATAGGTAGGGTTATACTATAGAAGTTATACTATAGGTAGGTTTATACTATAGAAGTTATACTATAGGTAGGGTTATACTATAGAAGTTATACTATAGGGAGGGTTATACTATAGAAGTTATACTATAGGTAGGGTTATACTATAGGTATGGTTATACTATAGAAGTTATACTATAGGGAGGGTTATACTATAGTAGTTATACTATAGGTAGGGTTATACTATAGAAGTTATACTATAGGTAGGGTTATACTATAGAAGTTATACTATAGGTAGGGTTATACTATATTTATTTATCTGTTATTTTACCAGGTAAGTTGACTGAGAACACGTTCTCATTTGCAGCAACGGCCTGGGGAATAGTTTCAGGGGAGAGGAGGGGGATGAATGAGCCAATTGTAAACTGGGGATTATTAGGTGACCGAGATGGTTTGAGGGCCAGATTGGGAATTTAGCCAGGACACCGGAATTTAGCCAGGACACCCTTACCCTTACGATAAGTCCATGGGATCTTTAATGACCTCAGAGAGTCAGGACACCCATTTAACATCCCACCCGAAAGACGACACCCTACACAGGGCAGTGTCCCCAATTACTGCCCTGGGGCATTGGGATATTTTTTGGACCAGAGGAAGAGTGCCTCCTACTGGCCCTCCAACACCACTTCCAGCAGCATCTGATCTCCCATCCAGGAACTGACAAGGACCAACCCTGCTTAGCTTCAGAAGCAAGCCAAGGTGGTATGCAAATAGTAGTTATACTATAGGTAGGGTTATATTATTGAAGTTATTGAAGTTATACTATAGGTATGGTTATACTATAGTAGTTATACTATAGGTAGGGTTAGTTAGCGCTAGTCAGCTGTACCTGCGTCAAAACTCTGGTATTTGTCATCCTATAGCTTGTTCTCCATCTTCTTTTTAAACAGTGAGCCAACATGTTTTCAGCACTTCTATTTCCCTATTGATGAGACCATGTTTTCTCATGTTCTCTCTCATCTCTCTGCAGCAGACATATAGTGAGCAATAAGTTTGGAACATCAAATTGCCCAAAAAAATTGCAGTATCGAATCACAATACATATAGAAGTGTGAGAATCACAATACATATAGAAGTGTGAGAATCACAATACATATAGAAGCGTGAGAATCACAATACATATAGAAGTGTGAGAATCACAATACATATAGAAGTGTGAGAATCACAATACATATAGAAGTGTGAGAACCACAATACATATAGAAGCGTGAGAATCACAATACATATAGAAGTGTGAGAACCACAATACATAAAGAAGCGTGAGAATCACAATACATATCATATTGGCACCTAAGTATTGTGATAATGAGGTCCCTGGCCCTAACGCAGACCTTTAGAGGTCAGACATTCCACATGGCAATCAACTAAATCCTTTTATTGTAAAGCTTTATTGTAAAATGTAATCTCAAATGACAGAGTTACAGTACACCATCATATGTTGCTCGTGTCCAGTGGTGGTGTACCTGTTTTCCCCTCATTTCACAGCATTGTCACCACTCTGGTAATGGCATGGTTTTGGACACCTGCCGCTAGAGTGGGACCCTATGACACAAATCATATTTCTGGATTGTTGGGTTAAACACTAGTTCTCTAACTCAAGGCCATAATCAAAGATAAGTTCTCCCTCCATTAAGTGATGTTGTCCGCAGATTATCGTTAGCATGAAGGGCTGAAAAGTAGCCCACCTGGGCTACATTCTCTGCAGCAAGCTCACTTACAGGAAATGACAGGGACTTGCACATTGTGCAAACGATCGTAAAAAAACCAACAGTCTTATTTCTACTGGTTATTCTCTACTCCATTGGGTGATATAATTGTCCCCTGCACACTCACTCCCCCCCTGCCCACTCACTCCCCTACTGTTAGCATTGTCAGCCTGCTGAGTTGAAGTCCCTCCTGCACTGGTGGGACTGCTTTGCCTGGAGCAGCCTGACTGTCAGCCTGATGGCCAGACTATAGTGACCCACTCTGATGCAAACATAATTTGGCCATAACAGATCTGTCAAAAAAGCGAGCCATCACACTGAAGAACATGTGCGGTGAAGTATCTTTCCGAGAAGGCCCAAACTCTAATGGACTCTACTCCACTACAGTCAGCTTCCAAGGGCTGAGAGAACTGCAGCAATATGCAAGATGATGTCCCCAGAGCAGTCAACAGCAAACCATCGATCAACAGTACAAACTCCAGTTGTGATTGACAGACTTACCTTACTGATGAGATCTCCGATCATGCCGTTCCAGGAGCCATTTGAGGTAGGAGAGCCATACTTCCCATCAGCCACCTGGTAGATCTCATACTTGAAGCCCAGAATCTTGGCCAGAGAATCCAGAACATCGATGGAGAAGCCTTTGTAGCGTTTAGGTTGGCCAAGGATGTTCTCAGCTACCATCACAAAGGGATCCTCCTGTTGGATAACATAAATAACAAGACATCAGTTGGGCTTAGAAGTACAACTTCACTTTAACTACATGACTTGGCTCAACATCCTTGTGTAGCCAAAAGTTAAAACACTACTGTACATTTTACAGAGTTGTGTCTGTGTGCATTAAATCACAGTCCCATCATTTGCCAAAAGGCCAGCCTAGTTTCATTAACTGGTCCAGTTCAACTGACAGGGAGAACAGTATTTTTGTCATTTAGGACTTTTGTGTGACAACTTTCTGAAGACTAGCTGTAGTTTCTAAGTCAAACTTCATCTTCATAACAAGTCTTCTGGGTGGTTGTTGACCTGTAACACCCATTACTGTGGATATGTGACACTTCATCAGGCAGAAAATACCACTCTAAATTTACTGCGGTAAACCATGGCTCTTCTTTATGGGAGAGAATGTCAGGGCTGAACTGAATGGGTGGAAAAGTGAGTTGAGGAGGAAAGCTGCTGGGGTGGACTGGAAAAACGACATGATTAAATGGCACTGCCAAGAGGAAGCCGAGCAGAACTTATTTGAATAAATATGGAGCAGGTAAATCTTGTGTGAAGAGAGAGAACAGAATGTTACTGGACCAGCAGCTAAGGAAGAGCTGTATGGTTGGAGTTTATGTCTTACTGATGTCCTAGATCAGGGCCGGCTCTAGCCACTAAGTGACATAAATGACTGCTTAGGGCCCTCGTGGCTGCTAGTTTTTAAGAACTCAGTCGGGGTTTCAATTTACTGTTGAGGGTTAGATTAGTAGAATACACAATTTCGGAATTTGGTTGTACATCAGCAGTTTTTCTCTAGTTATGTCAGTCACTGGCCCTACCTGTTTTCCAGGTAGCCAGTGGAGAGAATGGATAACACACACCACATGAACACCAGTCACAGCACAGAGGTAAACCAACCAATAATACCTCATACAATAAGAATGTTAGAGCAACTCAGAGGCAACTTCATAGACAAAACTGACCAGAAAGAACCCAGTTATCAACCATACGAGATTTGCAATCATCTGTATTACCTCCCAGTGGAGGAGTGAGTGGAGCATGACTGTATAAACCAAATTTCAGTAGTCCCACAAAAAATCAATACAGTTCAAAAAATTTTAACAAATGATAAACTCACACGCAACCTCCCTTACAGTAAGTACTGCTGTGCAACAGATCCACAGCAGCACAAGAAAAAAAGGAGCACAGCACAATGAGAGAATTATTTTTTTCAGTGTAAAGGACTGAAGAGAGAAATAGAGAGAGAAGAGAGAGGGCTTAGCTGTTGAAGGCTACTCCAGTGTTGAAGCTTCATTCGTACCTTCCTCCGCCTGACACACACTTTGGTTAGTTTAGTTTGTCTCATAAAAACTCCACAACAATGTTGCTAACGATCCATGCAATCAATGGAAAGAGCGGTCCCAACAGATTCTAAACACACAGGAGAGCTGTACACGGCGACCTGACTTAAAACGTTCAGAAACTAAGTGCGGCGAAAATAAACAAGACTTCTGCAAACAGTTGCGCACACCGTCAAAACTGCCGCGCCAACCGAGAGCTATTACACAGAGACAGAAGAGCGATATTTATTTCCTCCTTCCTGACAGCTCGTGTGTTCGTAATGTAGTGCAGAAGTGCAGGATTTCACCACAAACTTGTAGTAATGATGGTTGAATTCCGAACGCAGGGCACGTGCCCAGGGGCCCTGACCTCCGGAGGTCCCCCATTGATTATGTTAGTCACTCTCACTCAGATATCATATTAACATGGCATAAGTCATTGCAAAATTAGTAGAATAACTGCAGGAAGTTAGCTATAAAAGTGCAAAAATGTCTCTCTACCATAAGTCAAGATGACAATTTTGGCCACTAAAATGTTGCTTCGGGCCCTCAAAGGGCTAGGGCCGGACTTTTCGTAAGATCTACAGAGCCAGATGGAGAAGAAGACCTCACATTATGTCCTAATCCTACTACACAAGAACTGACATAGTGACCAGGCGGAGTATAGCATCAAAGTTGGTATTGAGTTGGTAGTGAGATGGCATTGAGTTGGCAGTGAGTTGGTAGGGAGATGGCATTGAGTTGGAAGTGAGTTGGTAGGGAGATGGCATTGAGTTGGCAGTGAGTTGATAGGGAGATGGCAGTGAGTTGGCAGTGAGTTGGTAGGGAGATGGCCTTGAGTTGGCAGTGAGTTGGTAGGGAGATGGCATTGAGTTGGCAGTGAGTTGGTAGGGAGATGGCATTGAGTTGGCAGTGAGTTGGTAGGGAGATGGCATTGAGTTGGCAGTGAGTTGGTAGGGAGATGGCATTGAGTTGGCAGTGAGTTGGTAGGGAGATGGCATTGAGTTGGCAGTGAGTTGGTAGGGAGATGGCATTGAGTTGGCAGTGAGTTGGTAGGGAGATGGCAGTGAGTTGGCAGTGAGTTGGTAGGGAGATGGCCTTGAGTTGGCAGTGAGTTGGTAGGGAGATGGCATTGAGTTGGCAGTGAGTTGGTAGGGAGATGGCATTGAGTTGGCAGTGAGTTGGTAGGGAGAAGGCATTGAGTTGGCAGTGAGTTGGTAGGGAGATGGCATTGAGTTGGGAGTGAGTTGGTAGGGAGATGGCATTGAGTTGGCAGTGAGTTGGTAGGGAGAAGGCATTGAGTTGGCAGTGAGAAGGCATTGATTTGGCAGTGAGTTGGTAGGGAGATGGCATTGAGTTGGCAGTGAGTTGGTAGGGAGAAGGCAGTGAGTTGGCAGTGAGTTGGTAGGGAGAAGGCAGTGAGTTGGTAGGGAGATGGCAGTGAGTTGGTAGGGAGATGGCAGTGAGTTGGTAGGGAGATGGCAGTGAGTTGGTAGGGAGAAGGCAGTGAGTTGGTAGGGAGAAGGCAGTGAGTTGGTAGGGAGATGGCAGTGAGTTGGTAGGGAGATGGCAGTGAGTTGGTAGGGAGATGGCATTGAGTTGGTAGGGAGATGGCAGTGAGTTGGTAGGGAGAAGGCAGTGAGTTGGTAGGGAGATGGCAGTGAGTTGGTAGGGAGATGGCAGTGAGTTGGTAGGGAGAAGGCACTTACCAGTAATGTTACCACTTTGACCGTCACTCCTTGCATGCCGTTTTCTATACGACTCTCCTTTAGACTACCGTTCAGCCCACGAGTTGAGTCCCAAGTTGCCAACTGAGAGAGAGAGGGAAAGTGAGGCGAGAAGGGAGAGGGAGTGTCAGCAATATAATTAAACAATCTATTATCTTCAGTGAAAACACAAATTGGTGTGTGATGACAAATCTAATCACCGTAGTTGGCACACATGACTCACTTTTAAGAAGCACAGGGAACTGGCCATACAAATAGATGAGCTGGTCACCAAGGCAACAAGAGCTGCCTCTAGCATAGTAACAGGGTCCTCTATCTAAATGCTACATCAGTCGCACAGCTTGCAACCATACTGAGGGAGTACGGACTGAGCAACTTATCATGGCAATATATGCTGATTGCTAGAGTTGGTGGTGATGACATTGATGATGATAATGATGATGGGAATGGAGATAATGATGTAGACATTGACGGTGGTGCCAACGACAATGCACTGCAAGGGTTACAAATAAAACAGAAACATTATTATGTTCATCTGAGAAAAAAATACAACATCTACTGTGTGAAAAGTTATTTCTCAAATATTTTACGGAAACAAATCCTTGTCCTTCAATGTGCTTCAGCTAGTGCAACTCAATGTATTATGCAACTAATACAACGACGTGAATGTCAGTTTGACAGAATGACAGCCAATGAAAGCAGATAACACACATCCCATTGGTTTAACCACCTCACCGAATCCCAATCCCCTCACGAATATCAACCCTCGCTCTATTCTGGCTACCTTTGCACCTCACTGGGGAAGTAGAAGTTGTCTTTACTGTTAAGTTCTTAATCACAGTTGCTAGCTGGACAAAGAACTGACAGCTCTTTGGTAGCAGCCCAGGGACCAAGCTGACAGGACAAGAGAGCTGGCCTCAGGCCAGACACCAGGACTGTATCTGCACAGAGCATAGCTCAGTCTTCCATATGCAGCATGCCCTCTCTCATGGCCGTCCTGCTGCCTACAGCCTATTACAATAATGGTGGGCTGAATGTTTCAAAACTAATATAAAACACTTTTCTTATTAGCTTGTTTCAAATCATGTTTATAAAAAATGTTATTTGGTTTGTTGGGTTTGTTCCAATCACATACTTTCTTCCACTTTCTATCAGACCAGGAAATTTTAATTAATTTATTAACTCATTACAGTAAAACTTAATTTCACACAGCTAATCCCTTTTAGCACTATTCCCAGTAGTCCACTATTCACACAAACCCATTCATACAAAAGGTCAGATAAGACCTTGGGAGTCTTTGTTCTGTGCCAATAAAAGAGATCCTTCCCTGCTTTAATATGACACACAATCGTATACTGTGGTGTTGTCTATTGTCTGGATGGTGTAAAATCCTGTGCAACAGAGTGGACCTCCCAGTGCAGGAGACCTTACAACTTCCATTCACAACGAAGGACTTCAGTAACCCTGGAGAGGAGAACAAGAAAGAGGAATGGGAGATCAAAACTCTTAGCCACGGGTTATTTTAAGACTTGGGGATTTCATCACAAGCCCAACTCTAAACTTTGAACGCTGATAGCGTTATGAAATATTGAGTGCTCCCTCGCTCATTCCCTGTTTCTTTTTCTCTCAAATTGAACATGATTTGTTGGGTTTGAAAGAGTGAGAAAAAAAGAGGAAGTAAAAAACATCTATTTGCGTAGTTTGAAAATACATGTTTTTCATGCTGTGTATACAGTGCATTCGGAAACTATTCAGACCCCTTGACTTTTTCCACATTTTCTTAGGTTATAGACTTGTTCTAGATAATTTTTTAAAATCATCAATCTATACAGAATACCCCCATAATGACAAAGAAAAAACAGGTTTTTAGAAATGTTTGCTAATTTATAAAAAATAAGAAACTGAAATATCACATTTACATAAGCATTCATAACCTTTACTCAGTACATTGTTGAAGCACCTTTGACAGCGATTACAGCCTCCAGTCTTCTCGGGTATGACGCTACAAGCTTGGCACACCTGTATATGGGAAGTTTCTCCCATTCTTCTCTGCAGATCATCTCAAGCTCTGTCAGGTTGGATGGGGAGAGTCCCTGCACAGCTATTTTCAGGTCTCTCCAGAGATGTTCGATCGGGTTCAAGTCCGGGCTCTGGCTGGGTCACTCAAGGACATGCAGAGACTTGTCTTGGCTGTGTGTTTAGGGTCGTTGTCCTGTTGGAAGTTGAACCTTCGTCCCAGTCTGAGGTCTTGAGTGCTCTGGAGCAGGTTTTCATCAAGGATCACTCTGTACTTTGCTCTGTTTATCTTTGCCTCGATCCTGAGTAGTCTCCCAGTCCCTTCCTCTGAAAAACATCCCCACAGCATGATGCTGCCACCAACATGCTTCACCATAGGGATGGTGCCAGGTTTCCTACAGACATGACACTTGGCATTCAGGCCAAAGAGTTCAATCTTGGTTTCATCAGACCAGAGAATCTTGTTTGTTATTGTCTGAGAGTCTTTAGGTGCCTTTTGGCAAACTCCAAGCAGGCTGTCATGTGCCTTTTACTGAGGAGTGGCTTCTGTCTGGCCACTCTACCATAAAGGCCTGATTGGTGGAGTGCTGCAGAGATGGTTGTCCTTCTGAAAGATTCTCCTATCCCCAATCGGGTTCTCCGTCACCACCCTGACCAACCCCCATCTCCCCCTATTGCTCAGGAAGAGTCTTGGTGGTTGCAAACTTCTTCCATCTAAGAATGATGGAGGCCACTGTGTTCTTGGGGACCTTCAATGCTGCCAACATTTTTGGTACTCTTCCCTGTGCCTCGACACAAACCTGTGTTTTGTCTGACAAAACGCTCTACAGACAATTCCTTCGACCTCATGGCTTGGTTTTTCTCTGACATACACTGTCAACTGTGGGATTTTTTATAGAGTGGTGTGTGCCTTTCCAAATCAAGTTCCAATCAATTTATGTTACCACAGGTGGACTAATCAACGTATAGAAACATCTCAAGGATGATCAATGGAAACAGGATGCACCTGAGCTGAATTTCGAGTCTCATAGCAAAAGGTCTGAATACTTATGTAAATAAGGTATCTGTTTTTTATTTGTAATACATTTGCAAAAAATTCTAAAAACCTGTTTTTACTTTGTCATTATGGGATATTGTGTGAAGATTGCTGAGATTTTTTTTTTTAATAAGGTTGTAACGTAACAAAATGTGGAAAAAGTCCATTGGTCTGAATACTTCCCGAAGGCACTGTATACTGTATCAGTGGTTGTGGAAAGCATGGTAAGAATGTTTCAATGAAAGTATACTTTGGGTAAACACATTTGTTTATATATGCCTACTGTGCAGTGTACAAAGCAGGATCAATGCCAGTAATGTGGATTCTGTGAGAAGCCTTTGTCTATCATTTACCGCCAATATAAGCCTAAACAGAAACATCTAGCGATCAATGTCAATACATTCAGGACAGAACATACTCTGTGAGTGTACAAACACTACTGTATGTCCAAATAGAAAATACAGACAACAGGATAGTGATGATCTGATGTTCCTTTATCCCTCAAAACTCTGTTGTCATGGTCCAGCCTCTGCTTCTTCTTGAAGACCTTCAGATTATGCTGCAAAACAGGGGACTCTCTTACTCATACTTAATCACTGTACAAAGAAAGTCTGATTGGTTCTCTGACTTCCAAAGACAGTGTAATGATCTTTCTGTGTTTCTATAGGGAATTAATTTGGTGTGTGGGTGGGATATTAGACATTTTAGTCATTATCCAGAGAGACATATAGGAGCAATTAGGTTTAAGTGCCTTGCTCGGGGGCACATCAACAGATTTTCCACCTAGTCGGCTCAGGGATGGTTATTGGCCTAATGCTCATAATCACTAAGCTACATGCCAGAAAGCAACATTCGGTTGTCTTCTAAACTCTAACTTTAAGCATCAGCTGTCAGAGCAGCTTACCGATCACTGTACCTGTACACAGCCAATCACACCCAACTACGTCATCCACATATTGTTATTTATCTTCTTGTTCTTTTGCACCCCAGTATCTCTACTTGCACATCATCATCTGCACATATATCACTCCAGTGTTAATGCTAAATTGTAATTATTTTGCCTCTATGGCTTATTTATTACCTTACATCCCTACTCTTCTACATTTGCACACTGTACATAGATCTTTTATATTGTGTTATTGACTGTACATTTGTTTATTTGTAACTGTGTTGTTGTTTTGTTGCACTGCTTTGCTTTGCTTGACCAGGTCGCAGTTGAAAATGAGAACTTGTTCTCAACTGGCCTCCCTGGTTAAATAAAAGTGAAATAGTTGTAAATAAATTAAATTAAAAAGTATGATGATGAAGATCAGCTTGTCTTTGCACCTGGTCAATGTCTATTACAATCTAGTCTAACACGTCCATATTCATTTGGTCCTTGTGTGTGTGCTTGTGTGTGTGTGTTTGTGTGTGTGTGTGTGTGTGTGTGTGTGTGCGCACGCTAAATGTCACTGCTTTCTCCCTGCTTCACATGGGGCTATTTTCCCCATGAGTGGGCAGGTCCTCTGGGTACCACAGAGAACTCTCTCCAGGCCCTTTACTAAACACTTCTACTACACAAAGCTCCGCATACAAAGGTCATACAAAAGAACACAGCCATGTCCTTTGTGACATGCAGATAACACATGAAGGAGATAAGAACGCTACAAGATGTACTGTAATGTCTAAAACTATTTTCAATAGATGTGTTTATTTGTAACACTTTACAATACATTTAGAGTGCACTTGCATGCCCGCATGTGTCTTAGTGCAGAGATCAACACAAAATGACTAACTTTGTGTCACGCTCTGACCTTAGTTCCTTTTTTATGTCTCTATTTTGGTTTGGTCGGGGTGTGAGTTGGGGTGGGCATTCTACGTTGTTTTTCTATGTTTTCTTTTCTATGTGTTTGGCCTGGTATGGTTCCCAATCAGAGGCAGCTGTCTATCATTGTTTCTGATTGAGAACCATACTTAGGTAGCCTTTTCCCACCTGGTGTTTGTGGGTAGTTGTTTCCTGTTTTGTGTTTTCACCTTTCAGGACTGTTTTGATTTTAATTTCTTACATTCACTTTGTTATTTTGTATTTTCGTGTTCTGTGAATAATAATAATAATAATCATGGACGCTTACCACGCTGCGTTTTGGTCCGATCCTTCCTATTCCTCATCCGATGAAGACGAAGATCGTTACACTTTAACCTAGCACGATTTTTTTCTCCATATAGGATTGTATTTCAAGAAGAGCTCTGGCGAAGGCCTTGAGGCCGATACGTAAAGCTTAATGAAGAGCAGTGATACTAGCAAGAGTAGTGTGCGGGTTTCTTATCTTTTCTCATCTTATTCAACTGTTACCATGCACCTGCAATGAAGGTTATTCAGATGTGCGATTGCCTTTTGAATTAAGAAAGGTAGAGAAACACAAATGAATAAATTACTAATGATTTTGTAATGTTCTTCTTCTTGGAAAGGAAATGCTGCTGTGACGACTATAGTTTATGACAGCTATTGACACTGATATGGTAACTGCAGGCTTATCTAGTTTATACCTATCCATAACAGAACTCCACAACACTAAACTATGCAAAGGATGTCAAAACACCTTACACTCAAAACTACATAATGATCTTCAGCATCAGTTCCAAGTTGGCAAGGGAATATACTGTTCATTTTCACAGTCCCCTCCAAAAGGCCTCATTAAAACAGTTTGCCTTGTTTGAGCTATTTCCACCATCCACACCAAAAGCCTGATGTTTACATATCGACATCCCCATCACACCACCAAGATCCTAATTTACCACAAAATTCTTACTCCCTCGTAGTCTGCCGTGCAGTGTGTGTGTGTGTGCGTAGAGAGGTCTTTCTGAATATTTTTAGTCCCATGGTTACCTTTGTGTCCCTTAACTGGGATAAAACGATGGGGCGGGGTCTGAAGCTTTACCCCACTCCCCCTGGAATATATGATAAACAATCTTAGCGTACAAAATTAAATTTTAAAGAGCTCCAAAGCAGAGACAGGCAGATGTGGTGATGCAGAAAAATTAATCCATGCTTTTGTCACTTCTAGGTTAGACTACTGCAATGCTCTATTTTCCGGCTACCCGGATAAAGCCTTAAATAAACTTCAGTTAGTGCTAAATACGGCTGCTAGAATCCTGACTAGAACCCAAAAATTTGATCATATTACTCCAGTGCTAGCCTCTCTACACTGGCTTCCTGTCAAAGCAAGGGCTGATTTCAAGGTTTTACTGCTAACCTACAAAGCATTACATGGGCTTGCTCCTACCTATCTCTCTGATTTGGTCCTGCCGTACATACCTACACGTACGCTACGGTCACAAGACGCAGGCCTCCTAATTGTCCCTAGAATTTCTAAGCAAACAGCTGGAGGCAGGGCTTTCTCCTATAGAGCTCCATTTTTATGGAACGGTCTGCCTACCCATGTCAGAGACGCAAACTCGGTCTCAACCTTTAAGTCTTTACTGAAGACTCATCTCTTCAGTGGGTCATATGATTGAGTGTAGTCTGGCCCAGGAGTGGGAAGGTGAACGGAAAGGCTCTGGAGCAACGAACCGCCCTTGCTGTCTCTGCCTGGCCGGTTCCCCTCTTTCCACTGGGATTCTCTGCCTCTAACCCTATTACAGGGGCTGAGTCACTGGCTTGCTGGGGCTCTCTCATGCCGTCCCTGGAGGGGGTGCGTCACCTGAGTGGGTTGATTCACTGTTGTGGTCATCCTGTCTGGGTTGGCGCCCCCCCCTTGGGTTGTGCCGTGGCGGAGATCTTTGTGGGCTATACTCAGCCTTGTCTCAGGATGGTAAGTTGGTGGTTGAAGATATCCCTCTAGTGGTGTGGGGGCTGTGCTTTGGCAAAGTGGGTGGGGTTATATCCTTCCTGTTTGGCCCTGTCCGGGGGTGTCCTCGGATGGGGCCACAGTGTCTCCTGACCCCTCCTGTCTCAGCCTCCAGTATTTATGCTGCAGTAGTTTATGTGTCGGGGGGCTGGGGTCAGTTTGTTATATCTGGAGTACTTCTCCTGTCCTATTCGGTGTCCTGTGTGAATCTAAGTGTGCGTTCTCTAATTCTCTCCTTCTCTCTCTTTCTTTCTCTCTCTCGGAGGACCTGAGCCCTAGGACCATGCCCCAGGACTACCTGACATGATGACTCCTTGCTGTCCCCAGTCCACCTGGCCATGCTGCTGCTCCAGTTTCAACTTCCACCTGACTGTGCTGCTGCTCCAGTTTCAACTGTTCTGCCTTATTATTATTCGACCATGCTGGTCATTTATGAACATTTGAACATCTTGGCCATGTTCTGTTATAATCTCCACCCGGCACAGCCAGAAGAGGACTGGCCATCCCACATAGCCTGGTTCCTCTCTAGGTTTCTTCCTAGGTATTGGCCTTTCTAGGGAGTTTTTCCTAGCCACCGTGCTTCTACACCTGCATTGCTTGCTGTTTGGGGTTTTAGGCTGGGTTTCTGTACAGCACTTTGAGATATCAGCTGATGTACGAAGGGCTATATAAATAAATTTGATTTCATTTGATTTGATTTGTCTGTCATTCTAGCCTCCCACGAGCTTCCACTACTCTATCTCGGCGTTAGATGGTAATAGAGAATAAGAGAGGGACGGAATGCGAGAGAGAGAAAAAGAGGGTGGTAAAGAGAGATTACCTATCGACTTCCCTGCGAAGATTACATTGCTCAGAGAAGAGCCAATGAGGGTCATGGCATATGGCTAGGATGGAAGTCCTATGTTACCTAAGAGACTTCTTTCTCTTACACTCACTCTCTCTTTTCATCTGTTTCTCTTCCTGTCTATTTCTATCTGTGTACGATATGTATTCAGGAGGAATAACAGACAAATGAATAGCTTTTTAAATGAGAAACATGAGTAGGAACTCATTAACTAAATCTGCTGACTGAACCAAGAACCACAACATACATCGCTCAGCAGCACTGAGCGATAGCTAGAGGAAACTAAGTGTACATATAGCAACTAGGAAATAGTATTTCACTCTTCATTTGGTTCAGACCCCAATAGTTACTTCAACTGAGAGGCATCAGGTCATTGAAACAATGGATTGAATGCAGATACATGATGATGTAGGAGAGGTAACCGAGAGGACCAGAAAAGTAACATGTAAAGTAACATGTCCTTAGATCCTACTCAATATTATTTTCCAAAGTGAGACTATGTTGTGAGACTATGTTGTTTGTGATGTCCGACATGAGAAAGCTGAATCAGTCCCACACACATCACCAGGGGCCTCTTTACCAATATCGTGTAGAAACTATTTTAAAATACTACTTGTGAATGGAATTTAGAATTTCGTATCAAACATTCCTGTGAGCGTCACACCCACACCAGCAAGAGATAACCATTGTTAAATACCAATTGTTCTCAGCCTTGGTGCTCTGTGCGCAACCTTGGCTATTTGCATTTCGAAACACCCCTAATTAATAATTTATGCTATAAATCCTCCCTATAAACCATTTGGGAAATATACAATGCCTTACGATGAAATACAAAGTCGCAAACAAAAAAAGGCAGATTTTGCTGATCTGCAGAATGAACAAATCGCGCGTACCACCTGGCCACATTGCCACCACGTTCAACAGCGCCATTTGCAATCTTTTGCGCATCACATAACCTATCACCTGCACATTAAGAGTGGCCTGTTCTGTTGAACTCGTTTTGGGATGGTGCTCTTATGGTGATGTTGGTGTCGTCTATTGCTCCGTTTATATTTGGATGGCAAAGAAACTCCTCTGGACTCAACCTGTTGTGCGATGGTGTATGGTAATTTACAGTTCCTTTTTCCGATGATTGCATCCAAAACATTGGCTAATCGAGGGCTGTGAGATGCCGACAGGCAAACCCCCGCTAAAAAGTGCCCGTTGCCAAAAACCTGAGGGTGGAGATCACTTGGATGTGCACCGGAATGGCATGTGCTTGCCTTTTTAAAGTAGGTCTTAAACCCTCGCAAAAACCCCATTAGATTGGTTTTGGGAAGCAATATCTGATGAGCCAATCTATACTTTCTGCAAAAAAAAGTCTCACCTGTCTCTAAAACCCCTCTCTCTGTGAAATGCAGAGTGTGCCAAATCTTCCAACAGAGCAAGATCAGCCTCTCATTCGATATCACATTATCTCAGTCTTTTATAGTGGTGTTTCACTTTCACATGTGCCTCCAATTTAACAAATACTGTTCTTTATATGGATTATTATTGTAGGAAATACACTGATGTGGTCAAATGATATGACTGTCAAGGTATGTTGCATGAATTCACAATGGAAATACAATGAATTTGAAATATTATGACATTTTTACTCTTTACATTTTCAATATATACAGTGCATTTGAAAAGTATTCAGACTTTTTCCACATTTTGTTATGTTACAGCCTTATTCTAAAATTGATTAAATTGTTTTTTCCCCCTCATAAATCCACACACAATACCACATAATAACAAAAGCAAAAACAGTTTTTTAGACATTTTTGCAAATGTAGTAAAAATACAAAACTGAAATATCACATTTACATAAGTATTCAGACCCTTTACCCAGTACTTTATTGAAGCACTTTGGCAGCGATTACAGCGTCAAGTCCTCCTGGGTATGACGCTACAAGCGTTGGAGAGTATCTTCCATTCTTCTCTGCAGATCCTCTCAAGCTCTGTCAGGTTGGATGGTGTGTCACTGCACAGCTATTTTCATGTCTCTCCAGAGATGTTTGATCGGGTTCAAGTCCGTGTGTCTTTCTATATCATGTCCAATCAATTGGATTTACCACAGGTGGACCCCAATCAAGTTGTAGAAACATCTCAAGGATGATCAATGGAAACAGGATACACCTAAGCCAAATTTAGCAACGGACTTACGTAAATACGTTTTTATTTTAATTTTATTTATACATTTGCAAACATTTCTAAAAACTTGTTTTTGCTTTGTCATTATGGGGTATTGTATTTGATCCATTTTAGAATGAGAGAGTAACGAAACAACATTTGGAAAAAGTCAAGGGGTCTGAATAATTTCCGAATGCACTGTATTTACCCCATCCTACGCTTGACAAGCCATTCCTCTATTCCACCACTTTGCACTGTGAGTGCGTATGGTCATGGCTGTGCATGTATTTATGCACACTCTCATGCAAACGTTCATATTCATAAATCTCACACTTTGCATGGAAATTATCCTACGCATGTTTTACGTACAAATGATTGCCTACGCATGATTGACAAATGAGGCCCCAGGAACATATGAACAGGCCATTAAAGGGGAAAGAGGAGAGCTACTTGTGTTTGTGTCTATTGTCCCCAGTAAATGGTCATGCTGCTAGAGGAAGGCAGACAGGAATACTGATAATGAACAACAACACTGAATGCATCTGGCATACCATTAGCTGACCCTCCCGTGCCCTGCCTCTAATGATTTCAAGAAACCAGTGTTCCAGTGTTTGTGTGTTCTCTGCATGCTGTCTCTTTTGTGTCTGCACCTGTTTTTCAGCACAGGTAGTGTCCTCATCTGACCATGTGTGTAGTATGCATGTAACAATAATAATCATAATAATTGATTAGATTTGCAAAGCGCATTTCATTATACAGAATAATCTCAAAAGTGCATTAAATAGAAATATATGTATATATTTTTTACCTATACTGTGTGTGTGTGTGTGTGTGTGTGTGTGTGTGTGTGTGTGTGTGTGTGTGTGTGTGTGTGTGTGAGCGAGCATGTGCGTGAGTGTGTGTGATTTCCGCATTTGCTAATGGCCATATTATGATGAATTGGCTTCATAACTCCAGTTAGGTAGTCTAGTGATTAAATCTTCATTACAGCGCCCAGTCTCTCCCTGCTCCACATAGATTGCCAGTAAACTAATTTCCTCTTTATTCTGCAGTAATTTTATGACTGAACCAACAGCAAACAACTCTCACAGTACACACAAACAAAGCGTACAATTTTCTGGTTAGGGTTAGTTTGTTTTCGCACCCCGTCCCATCGTTTTATCCCAGTTAAGAGACACAAAGGTAACCATGGGATTGAAAAATATATTCAGAAAGAGCTCCCTACACACACACACACACACACAAACACACACACACACACACACACACACACACACACACACACACACACACACACACACACACACACACACACACACACACACACACACACACACACACACACACACACACACACCTTGACGTTTGGTCTCCAAATTAATGTTGTCTAATTTCCTCTTGTGGCTCTTCCAATTGAGATACTGACCCACTAATGAGTATCAAAAGTAAATCTGTGATAACTATTGAAACACTGCACTACACTGTATCTGCAGAACATAGTATGTATCTCTTTAAGCTGGTATCGTTGTCTTGGTCTCAGCTCCACTCTATTGCCTGATGGAGATCTCCAGTAGAGGGCACTCTTCCTCTTGACACTTGACAACTACATTCATACCCCTTGCCTTCTTCCACATTTTGCTGTTACAGACTGAATTCAAAATTCGATTGAAAATGAAATCCAGAAATATCTCATTTACATAAGTACTCACAACCCTGAGTCAATACTTTGTAGAAGCACCTTTGGTGATTACAGCTGTGAGTCTTTCTGGGTAAGTCTCACCTGGATGTTTCCCATGATTATTTTCTAAATGATTCAAGCTCTGTCAAATTGGTTGTTGATCATTGCTTGACAGTCATTTTCAGGTCTTTCTATAGTTTTTATACCAGATTTAAGTCAAAACTGTAACTTGGCCACTCAGGAACATTCACTGTCTTCTTGGAATCTGTGTTTGAAATTCACTACTCGACTGAGGAACCTTACAGGTAATTGTATGTGTCGGGTACATAGAAGAGGTAGTCATTCAAAAATTATGTTAAACACTATTATTGCACACAGAGTGAGTCCATACAACTTATTATGTGACCTGTTAAGCAATTTTTACTCCTGAACTTATTTAGGCTTGCCATAACAAAGGGGTTGAATACTTATTGACACTTCAACTTTTCATTTGTAATTCATTTGTAAAACATTTGAAAAACATAATTCCACTTTGCCATTATGGTGTATTGTGTCTATGCCAGTGACCAACAATCTTAATTGAATACATTTTTAATTCCGGCTATAAAACACAACAAAATTTGTAAAAAGTCAAGCAGTGTGGAAACTTTCTGAAGGCACTGATTGCGTATTTTCTTTCATGAAAAAAAACGTATCAATATGACAAACAAACTGCGAGTGAAACAGGATGTCCATTTGCGTTGTTAAATATTGACTCACCCGTTTGACATCTTTACCAAACGTCTCACTGTAGCTGGTCCCCAGGATCTCAAACTGGACGTGGGAGTTGGAACCTCCTGCACGGAAGTCCATCATTCCTGTGAGCCCGGTGATCCGTCTCTATGGCAACAACATAATAACAAGGATATTTTAAGTGGTCTCTAATCAAACAATCAAAAATCAAATGTACTGTATTTTATAAAGCCCTTTTTGCATCAGCAATTGTCACAAAGTGCTTTACAGATACCCAGCCTAAAACCCCAAGCAATGCCTCCCTAGAAGGCAGGAACCAAGGAAAGTTCAACGCTTTAATATGCTTTGAGTGGTCTATAACATGTTCAGCAGTCATCTAAGTTGATTGCTGAACATTTCTGTGAAGCACACTACAACACAACCTATGCATTAGTACCAATGGATCAAGAACCATTCAAATGAGGTGGTTTGGCCAGGATACTTTATACACTCGTACTGAACTGCCTATAATATAGCTACTACTAGCTGGACCAAGGTTACCAGCTCAATCCCCATACATAACATTAAGAACCTGATTGTATGTCAATGATAAGAACATGTGCTGATAAGGACATCTACTGTAGTAAAAGGGTTGCAAAATGACGTGCGTTTGATGATGTGCAAAGTAAGTGAAAATGGCTCAGTGGTAAAGATGATCGAGGACTACATGAAAAGGAGGGCTGAGCACGCCCCCATTCTCATCAACAGGGCTGTAGTGGAGCAGATTGAGAGCTTCAAGTTCCTTGGTGTCCACATCACCAACACACTAGAATGGTCCAAACACGCCAAGACAGTCGTGAAGAGGGCATGACAAAGCCTATTCCCTCTCAGGATACTGAAAAGATTCGGCATGTGTCCTCAGATCCTCAAAAGGTTATACAGCTGCACCATCGAGAGCATTCCTATTGTTTGCATCACCACTTGGTATGGCAACTGCTCGGCCTCCGACCGCAAGGCACTACAGAGGTAGTAGTACATCACTGGGGTCAAGCTTCCTGCCATCCAGGACCTCTATACCAGGCGGAGTCAGAGGAAGTCCCTAAAAATTGCGAAAGACTCCAGCCACCCTAGTCATAGACTGTTCTCTCTGCTACCGCACAGCAAGCGGAACCGGAGCGCCAAGTCTAGGTCCAAAAGGCTTCTTAACAGTTTTCACAGTACCTGTTCTATTAGGCGCATGTGACAAATAACATTTGATTTGATTTGATGGTGCTTGCAATGCCAGGGTCCCATGGGGGACCAGTACAAACCAATGAATGTCCCCACTACTGTAAGTCGCTCTGGATAAGAGCTCCTGCTAAATGACTAAATTGGAAGTGAGTGGTTGAGTGAAATTGTGACTAGTCATCATGACTTCAAAAGAGAACCATTATTATTACAATAAGTGGTTGACTTTTTAAAAACATTTTCATGAAAACACTTTTGTTCATTTATAAATTATTCATTTTATGAAGTTTTAAATCACAGCCTCTAAATTGATGTAATCAAGTATATTTTGTTCCAATATTTTGTTAATTTGGATAAACTCAAAAGACGGAATCATTCTGCTTGTATATCTGTTTTCAAAGAGCTTAGATTCATGTGAGAAGAATGCCACATGAGAACGAAAGGGATCCATTTCTATGTAATATGACTTAGTCTGCAATGTCGTGTGGTGCCCTACCTTCTGGATGGTGTCCAGCATAGACCAGCCTCCATTCCAAGGCTTGGTGGACTTCCTCATGCAGTTCAGACTGGCCATGCTATGCCACTTCCTGTCCTCCAGCTTACTGTAGAAGGCATTGGCCAACATCAGCACACTGTCATACAGGTACAAGCTGGAGACCTGGGGAGAAACAACACATCAAAATATATTCTATGAAAGGTGTTGAGCAGAATCAGCAGTGACACGCAACTATTATCCTAGTTTGAGACTTTCTGCAGGGAAAAACTCACAAAACGAGATACTCAAAAGTACTTGTTGAACCGTGTGAAGGTTGACAAGACAAACATAAAAGCGGCTCCTCTCTGCCACTGCCCCTGTGAGGTTGTGGGGAAATTAAGTTCTCAGTAGGGAATATACACTTTACCCAGCATGGCCACAGAATGAAAGGGAGAGACAGACCCATGGTGCTATTCACCTGGGGAGCAGAACACACCCGGTCTGACACTGCAACGACAGCTTTTATGTTACAGACAAGAGATATGAAAGACCACAAGTTTTTTTTGATTGAAAAATACATGTCTGTTGAAATGCCACAGAGCATTTGTGGTCCAGCTTTTCTAACTTGTCTGTAGGAAATTGTGATTGTGATTTATTGAAGGAACACTGGACAAAGACGAGCCCAAACACGTTCCCTGGAATTTCAGTTGGTATACAAATAGGCGCAATGGATGCCTGAGTCCACAGCATGCTTTCGATATGAGGGACACCAACAATGGCATGTATGAATGGCAGGGAACAGCAACAACATGAGAAATATTTGCTGAATGCCACCATTCCTCAGGCACCCCAGTCACAGACTGTTCTCTCTACTACTGCATGGCAAGCGGTACCGGAGCGCCAAGTCTAGGACCAAAAGGCTTTTCAACAGCTTTTACCCCCAATCCACAAGACTCCTGAACAGGTTTTCAAATGGCTACCCGGACTATTTGCATTGTGTCCCCTGCCCCCCAATCCCTCTTTTAGGCTGCTGCTACTCTCTGTTTATCATATATACATAGTCACTTTAACTATACATTCATGTACATACTACCTCAATTAGCCCGACCAACCGGTGACCCCACACATTGGCTACCCGGACTATCTGCATTGTGTCCTGCCACCCACCACCTGTCGACCACTCTTTTACGCTACTGCTACTTTCTGTTTATCACATATGCATAGTCACTTTAAACATACATGTACATACTCAATCAGTATATAGCCTGTATATAGCCTGGCTACTGTTATAGCCTTGCTACTGTATATAGCCTGGCTACTGTTATAGCCTTGCTACTGTATATAGCCTGGCTACTGTTATAGCCTTGCTACTATCTGTCCTAAACAGTGTTCTACACTAGCTATGGAGCCTGCATAGTAAGTCACGGTCACTGCACACTAGATGGAATACAGAGAACATTTCTAAGACATGTCTAATGTTGGAAATCTGTGTGGCTGTGCAGCCCTGTGTAATCTGGTGATGGTGACAGACTGAGGATTTTAACATTGAAGGAAATGACACCGTGTTAGAATGATGACAGCGTTCAATGTTGTGATGGCGCTGACGGGCCACTCGCTCTGGTTGCCCTTCAGTATTGTTTTGGTCATGGTCATGTTTCGTCAGTACGTGGGGTGATATTGGGTGAATGACAAAGTACTCTGTGGAGTTCACTGATGGTGTGGATATATGGTGTGGCTGACGGTCATTAATAAAGTAATCTCAGTCACACTGACCTCCAGGGACTGCAGGTAGCCCTCCTGGGGGTCACAGAGCAGGGAGGAGATGCGGTGGTTGTTCCTCATGCAGCGGATGTTGGTGTCTCTCCACAGAGGGAAGATCTGACGTATGACAGTCATCCGGCCCAATGAACTGTGGACCAGCTCCATGATTTCTGTGTCACTCACCTCCTGCGGCAAAGAAGAGAGGATGGGGTGGGAGGGTTCATGGTAAAAACCATGAAAAAAAATCTAATAATTTACTAAAACGTTCACACTCTGTAGAAAGTGGTCTAAAACGGTCTATTCACACATTCATTATAGGACTAGGTACATGGTAACCATAGTACAGGTATTGATTGATTAAAAAGTGAATCTTGTTACCAGTTCGTGTAACAGTTGAGTATTAGTAGGATTAATCAATAGACCAATCAATAAATGCAAGCAATAAACACTCTTTCCAAAGTCAGGTTTTCAATTAGTTTTCAGCTGAATATGGATTGGGATCATCACTGTCTGATATCTCTCCGTTCCTCTGATCCAGGTATTCCCAAACTGGGGTACGCGCAATGCGTTCAGGGGGGTGCCAAATAAAAATGTGATTCACATATATTTTCCAACGGGGCTATACATTTTGGTAGCCTCGTTTCACTGCCCCAAAAAATTTAAAATGATCTAGTGTTCAGCGAAATAACAACGCAATGTCAAATACAGGTAGCCTAGTCAAATAATTAACATCCAACCACATTAACTGTTACTCTAAGGCCCACGTCCATAGAGACACATTCCAGCTCTACTGGTAGTACTGCTACTACCAGCAGTACTACACCTGCACCTGTCGACGACACAAGTTGTTCTGCTTCCACGAGCACATCCAATGCTACCATCAGTAATTCTACATTTGTTGTTAGCCCAGCTAGCATGGACACCGACAGCTGTGCATCTGATGCAGCCAAGGAGCTACTGCCCCCTTACCTGGGAAAGCACCGAACAACAGACATGGACATTGGACCATCAAAGAGGCGCAAATATGATGAGAACTACATTGATTTGGGGTTCACTTATATTGGGAGTAGTGCCTTTCCTCATCCACAGTGTGTTATATGTGCAAAAGTACTACCTCACAACTCGATGAAACCTTCACTCTTGCAAAATAAGCCACAGGGGTTTTTGGAGCGAGAATTAAGATGACTTCCGAGTAGGAAGACATGTATAAAAGCAACAGATACCATTAATAAGAAGGGGCTAGAAGCGTCTTATATGGTGAGCTACCGAGTGGCTAGGACAGGCAAGCCCCATACTATTGTGGGGGGTCAATTAAGGAAGACATCCTCTTCTGCAAACCACTGGAAACCAGGACAACAGGAGAGGATATTTTGTATGTACTGGACAGCTTTGTGACATCAAATGGACTTTGGTGGTCAAGATGTGTTGGTAGCTGTACTGTTGGAGCAGGGAGACATTGGAGTGGTAACGCGCGTGCAAGCAGTTGCTCCTGACGCCACTTGGGTACACTGCAACATCCACCGAGAGGCTCTTGCTGCCAAAGGAATACCTGACAGCTTGAAAGACATTTTGGACACTACAGTGAAAATGGTTAACTTTGTTAAAGCAGAGACAAGCTTAAAGTTTTCTTTACTGACCAAAATGTTCACTTGTCTGACAGTTTGCATGATGATGAGTTTCTCACACGACTGGCCTGCCTGGGTGATGTGTTTTCTTGTCTGAATGATCTGAATCTAGGATTACAGGGACTCTCTGCAACTATATTCAATGAGCGGGACAAAATTGAGGCTATGATCAAGAAATGTTGGAGCTTTTCTCTGTCTGCATTAACATGGACAACACACAGTTCTTTCCATCATTGTATGATTTTTTTTGTGTGCAAATGAACTAAAGCTTACGAACAATGTCAGATGTGATATAGCGTAGCACCTGAGTGAGTTGGGTGCACAATTACGCAGGTACTTTCCCGAAACGGGTGACACAAACAACTGGATTTGTTATCCCTTTCATGCCCTGCCTCCAGTCCACTTACCGATATCTGAACAAGAGAGCCTCATTGAAATTGCAACAAGCGGTTCTGCGAAAATTGAATTTAATCAGAAGCCACTGCCAGATTTCTGGATTGGGCCGCGCTCAGAGTATCCTGCCTTGGCAAACCGCGCTGTTAAAAAACTGATGCTGTTTGCAAACATGTACCTATGTGAGAGTGGATTCTCAGCCCTCACTAGCATGAGGCATAGACTGTGTGTGGAAATTATTTAAGACTGAGAGTCTCTCCAATACAACCCAACATTGCAGAGTTATGTGCATCCTTTCAAGCACACCCTTCTCATTAACCTGTGGTGAGTTATTCACAATTTTCGAATAACAAATAAAGTTTTATATCGAAGATGACTAAATAAAAAGCTAAATTATTGATTCTTATTATATGATTATTTGTGCCGTCGTCCTATAAGAGCTCTTTATCACTTCCCACAAGTCGGGTTGTGACAAACTCACACTCATTCTTATGTTTAATAAATATATTGTGTGTGTGTGGCAGGCTTACAATGATGGCAAAAAACAACATTTGAGAGTGCATTGACCCTGGTGGTACACAGTGGAGGTTGAATGTTTTAAGGGGTATGGAACTATAAAAAGTTTGGGAACCACTGCTTTGATCAATTGACAAATAAACATCAACACTCCTTCAATTTCTTAGAATCATAGAGCATACACCAAACAGCTGTGGGTATGAAGGAAACTCATAAGTCATGTATGCAGACAGGGGTGATACAGTTATGGGTGAGAGGAATGAGTACAGGGCCAGACAGGGGATGACCTATGAAGGGTCAGATCAATAGTAATGAGAGCCAGAGCAGGACAGCAGTCAATGTGCCAATCAACCAGCATTGGGGTCAAACACCACAGTAATGAGGCAACTGACAGTTCAAACGTATTTGTGCTTCTCCGTCTCTCTCTCGCTCTCGATCTGGCCAAGTCAAATTTTTCTCTCTCAGACATTCTATCTCCAAGCCTCTGTTTCCCGTTAGCTGTCTCTCTGTCTCGCTTTCTCCCTTTTTTTATTTTTAACTTTGTGTCGATTTATCTCGCTCTCCTTGGCCTTTTGTTCTTTCTATCTCACCATCCAAGCTCATTCATTCCTTCGAGAAATGCATAACTGTTATGCAACAAGCATACAACCTCATCAATCATTTACTGGGTGTGTACTTTACTGCTTTTAGAAAGATGTACATGTATTTTTATACAGCACAAACACACTACACTATGAGTCATACAAACAGAATTTTGTAGGTGTTAAGTGTTTAAGTTTCCTCTTGACAGCCAGTCAACTGTAAACAATGGCTATTCATGAGGTGCTGTGTTGCATTAATCGGGTGGAATATGCCGCAGGATCCATGGAGGTATGACTTCACGTTCAGGGCCGTCCTTCCTGTCCTGACCTGTCAGAACGTTCCACCACCACCACAGGTTACGTCTGTGACATCACTTGACACTGCAATGACCTTGATGAAGCCATTTCACTAACAAGACAACAATGACCATAGATTAGGGGTTTTACATAAATGCATGGATCATTAAAGGGGCACTCAGAGTTGTCAATTTTTGGACTTATAAATGAATGATATGTACCCATTAATTAATGAAGAATATAAATTATAAATGCCTCATGAGCTTAGTCCAAGTGTTGTACCCCATTAGAACCAAAATATTGATTGTTTACAAACAAGCAATTATTATATATGCCTCATGAGCTTAGTTCAACTGTTGTAAAACTACTTGTTTTACTCTAAGGTTTGTAAATAAAGTAAAAGTAAAAACACACTATCTAGCCTCTCAACATGGTTACAACTCTAATTTTTATATCACGGACGGTCAGTCCTTGCATCAATAGCTCTGTCTATGAATTGATATTGATGAACAGGTTCCATTTTTCCAGCCCCATCCCTCAGCTTTTTACCCAAACAGGGGCAGGGTGGACGCTTTGTTATTGTTTCCACTGCTGATCGTCGCTTTATGCTTCAAATGGCAAGGTCTTAGTATTGTAACGGGGTGGGAGGAAGTTTGGGTATGCAAGGAAAGAACATTGGTGGGTTACCCTTCGAGTTTGTTGATTCGTATGGCACCACTCTAACACAATGTTACTCTGTAATACAATTTCAGTACAGGTCAGAACCGTTATTAGAGAGCTAATACATAACAGAATGGATGAATGTGAGAGAGATCAGCTGTTTATGCATTCAGTGTGGACATACACTTTGAGGGGAAAACAATAGCAACATTCAGATGACCTAGAAATGACCTAGGTAAATTGACCTAGTCAAGACAGGAAACCCCAAATTCAACAGAGGGTAGTTTCAATGACACACATCATCTAAATACATTAATCAAATCAAGCCTGGCTGACAGCTAAATTATCCTCAATAAGCCGCTCAATCATGTTATTAATCTTTCAAGATATATAAATAAAGAAATCCTGGTAATCACCATGGAGATTTAATTAGGAGTTAAGGTGCTTTTTGTTCTTCAACTTTAGACATGTATGCTGAGCAGCTCAGAGACTAAGGGAAGGACTGGGAGGGGATCTCTGGGATGTACTCTTAACCTAGCCAGGATGATCCCTCAACCCTAGTCTCTCTCTCTCACTCTCTCTCTCTTATATATATATATATATATATATATATTGTGCAGCTCAAAGCAGTGGATATTTACAGTATGTGATGGAGCATACATTACTATGGTTAACTAAAGTGCTTGTCTATTTCCGACTCAATGATTTATGACAGTTTTTTGTCTAACTATGTTAATGTAAAATACACATACCTAATAAAAAAAAATACTGTCTTTGGATAGTAGGATGTGTTTTATTTCCCTCTACTATGCCCACTGCTGTTTCACAGATAGTGTCAACATTATCCGTTTCCATCCCAACATTTGTCGGGCAGTTACCACGGACAATCAGTCATATCATCCCTGTCCTCCTTGACTCTGGCTGTCACGCCGCGTGACTCTAATCCATCACACACAGACTCAGGTGTCACCTCCTCTCTTTTTTTGTGAAAAAAACAAATCCTGTTTGACTGCGTCATCCATCCATCCAGACAGAACCACCAGAGAGTGTCAACCACCCTCCCCTGTGCCAACATCACACCCTGGTTTGGCTGATGATTTAGAGAGAAGGATGCCTTGTTACTTCCTCCCACAAACATCAATCAATGATTTGTAACTGATCCTGTCTTGTGGTGAAGAAAGTGGAAGATTGACCAAATTTGGTATCAACAATTGCTGAAGAATAACATGACAAACCATCTCTTTTACTCTGCACCATTCTTTTTATAATTCTCAAAACTTTTCAGTAAATGTTATTCTTTCTCTTTCTCTCTCTCTCCCTCTGTCCCCTCCATCCATTCTCTACTTCAGCTTTCCTATCAGTGCCTTTCTCACCAGTTAAAGACCCAGTGCAGTCCAAATTATGTTTTTCCTGTGTTTTATATCATATTGTACAACAACTCATGAAACTAACACTGTAAAGGTATAAGTGTTATTTCCTGATAGTTGCTGGTTGAAAATACAATCTAAACAGGACCTTCTAATCAGCAGGTTTGCATGGGGTTCGGCTTTCAATGGTGACATCGACATGTGGTTAAATTGATTAGACCAATAACAAAGAGTTCCAAAACTCTCTGCCAATAACAGCTTGTTTTCAGTTTTCCCCTTCCCACTCAGAATACTCCCAGACAGTGCTAGCTAAATTCTTGCTTGAGAAATAGTATTTTAATTTAAATCCAATTGGGAAAGGGAAATACAATACCTAGTCAGCTGAACAACTAAATGCATTCAACTGAAATGTGTCTTCTGCATTTAACCCAACCCCTCTGAACAGAGTAGTGCGGGGGGCTGCCTTAACTGACATCAATGTCACTGGCGCCTGGGGAACAGTGGGTGAACTGCCTTGCTCAGTGGCAGAATGACAGATATTTACCTTGTCAGCTTGGGGATTCGATCCAGCAATCTTTCGGTTTCTGGCCCAATGCTCCTACCCGCCAGTCTACCTATCGCCCCTTACACTAAGGTACTTAATTGTTACCCAGAAACTATTTGATGTTGATATAAAAATGGCTGCATTGGCCTTTAACTCTTCATATGAACTCATTCTGAACTGACTTTTGTTAGCAGTGAAAATAGATTATCATAGCTGGTTGTGGTGGCTGATGAGACCTCGCTGCAGACTCCATGTCCTAGTTAGCGCCGAGGCCCAGGGGGCAGAGAACTGACAGAGACAACCCCTCCTCTCCTGATGCCAGCCTGTCTGGCTTAAATGCATCACAGGGACCAGTGGAACACAGAAGCGTAGAACACAGGGCCTGGAGATTGCCTGGCTAAAATGGTTGCCCTCGCCCAGTCACAACACATAGTAATCATACTGGGGCATGGGGAATATATTTAAATCAGGATTAGGGGAAAGATGAACAGCGCAAAGTACAGAGAGATCCTTGATGAAAACCTGCTCCAGGGTCCTCAGACCTCCGACTGGGGCGAAAGTTCACCTTCCAACAGGACAACGACCCTAAACACACAGCCAAGACAACGCGAAGTGGCTTCGCGACAAGTCTCTCAGTTTTTTAAATTTGTAATACATATGCAAACATTTGTAAAAAACAGTTTTTTGCTTCGTCATTATGGGGTATAGTGTGTAGATTGATGAGGGGGAAAAAGATTTAATCCAATTTAGAATAAGGCTGTAACTGAATACTTTCAGAATGCACTGTATATAGTGATTGAGAGTGAACTATAAGTAGGCTTATTAAGTGAATACTTTCAGAATGCACTGTATATAGTGATTGAGAGTGAACTATAAGTAGGCTTATTAAGTGAATACTTTCAGAATGCACTGTATATAGTGATTGAGAGTGAACTATAAGTAGGCTTATTAAGTGAATACTTTCAGAATGCACTGTATATAGTGATTGAGAGTGAACTATAAGTAGGCTTATTAAGTGAATACTTTCAGAATGCACTGTATATAGTGATTGAGAGTGAACTATAAGTAGGCTTATTAAGTGAATACTTTCAGAATGCACTGTATATAGTGATTGAGAGTGAACTATAAGTAGGCTTATTAAGTGAATACTTTCAGAATGCACTGTATATAGTGATTGAGAGTGAACTATAAGTAGGCTTATTAAGTGAATACTTTCAGAATGCACTGTATATAGTGATTGAGAGTGAACTATAAGTAGGCTTATTAAGTGAATACTTTCGGAATGCACTGTATATAGTGATTGAGAGTGAACTATAAGTAGGCTTATTAAGTGAATACTTTCAGAATGCACTGTATATAGTGATTGAGAGGGAACTATAAGTAGGCTTATTAAATGAATACTTTCAGAATGCACTGTATATAGTGATTGAGAGTGAACTATAAGTAGGCTTATTAAGTGAATACTTTCAGAATGCACTGTATATAGTGATTGAGAGTGAACTATAAGTAGGCTTATTAAGTGAATACTTTCGGAATGCACTGTATATAGTGATTGAGAGTGAACTATAAGTAGGCTTATTAAGTGAATACTTTCAGAATGCACTGTATATAGTGATTGAGAGTGAACTATAAGTAGGCTTATTAAGTGAATACTTTCAGAATGCACTGTATATAGTGATTGAGAGTGAACTATAAGTAGGCTTATTAAATGAATACTTTCAGAATGCACTGTATATAGTGATTGAGAGTGAACTATAAGTAGGCTTATTAAGTGAATACTTTCAGAATGCACTGTATATAGTGATTGAGAGTGAACTATAAGTAGGCTTATTAAATGAATACTTTCAGAATGCACTGTATATAGTGATTGAGAGGGAACTATAAGTAGGCTTATTAAGTGAATACTTTCAGAATGCACTGTATATAGTGTTTGAGAGTGAACTATAAGTAGGCTTATTAAGTGAATACTTTCAGAATGCACTGTATATAGTGATTGAGAGTGAACTATAAGTAGGCTTATTAAGTGCACCATTTCAGCTCCCACTCTTCTAATTAGAAGGTCAATCAAATTATATGGTATTTTTTGGGTAAATAGCCAATCACTGTATTTTTTACAGGTTTTACGTCATTATTACAGTATTCAGTATTACACCACCTCCTTTTTTCTCTTCCAAGTTGAACATGTTGTGTACTCCATGTTAAAATACATTGCCAGCATCGAACAAGGCCGATTGAAAAATAGTTTGCCTTTGTCGTTCCCTCCTCAAGGTGATCACAGCGGCATCAGATACACTACCGTTTTGTTAAATTAAAATAGCATAACATTGATCAGTGTAGACATTGTTAATGTTGTAAATGGCTGGTGTAACTGGAAACGTAACTGGAAACGGCTGATTTTTAACGGAACATCTACAGTTGAAGTCGGAAGTTAACATACACTTAGAGTGGAGTCATTAAAATGTGTTTTTTCAAAGGTGGCCAGTTTTATTGCTTCTTTATTCAGAACAACAGTTTTCAGCTGTGCTAACATAATTTCAAAAGGGTTTTCTGATGATCAATTAGCCTTTTAAAATTATCAACTTGGATTAGCTAACACAACGTGCCATTGGAACAGTGATGGTTGCTGATAATGGGCCTCTGTTCGCCTATGTACATATTCCATAACAAATCTGCCGTTTCCAGCTACAATAGTCATTTACAACATTAACAATGTCTCCACTGTATTTCTGAGTGACACCAAACTTTTGAACGGTAGTGTACGCTTGACTTTCATCGAGAAAGAAAGAGGGGGTGTCATTTCAAAGTACTCAGGTACAGCCCGTCCTATTCATTAACATAGTGAGGAGTGATAACTCAACAATATGCCACGTCGTGTCAATCATTAAGGAAGTGATGGAGAAATTAACATGCAATTAGCTCATACATTCTGCTGTCTGATGCTATTAAATCTAATGTCTTGGTGGTGACACTATCATAATTGTCTTAAAGCAAAAAGGAATGTGTTTGCCTGCCACAAAATAAATAACAGATTAACTTTTAATTTTTTACCACTTCCTCTAACAGGAGTTACGGCAGCCTAAATAGGAAGATACTATGAGGTACATTAATAAATCAAATTCACAAGATGAATGTAAGATCAATACATGCATCATGATTAGGATGTTGGAGCCGAGTTGCGAGATAAGGACTTGTCATTCGTATAATGATGAAGATCAGCCCGTTTGTGCACCTTGTCAATGTTTATAACAAAGGAGGCTGCTGAGAGGAGGATGGCTCATAATAATGGCCGGAATGGAGCGAATGGAATGGTGTCAAACACCTAGAAACCATGTGTTTGATGTATTTGATGATATTTACTCATTCTGCTCCAGCCATTGCAACGAGCCCCTCCTCTCCAATTAAGGTGCTTACTAACCTCCTGTTTTACTTTATTCTAACGCATTCATGCGCGCATCCGCACGCAAGAACACGTGTGTGTGTGTGTGTGTGTGTGTGTGTGCATGTGTGTGCTCATGTGTATGTGTGGGTGAGTTCACTGTGGTTTCGTGGTTAGGTCAATTTTACAGTGTACTCTGTAAGTACATACATGCTAATAAAAAGACATCCAGGTATAGTAGGAACATGTTTTTTCCCATTAGCATTGGGACATCAGATGGATTATGGTCCTTATCTGCAAATCAGCCTGAATCAATGAACCCAGCTGCTCTCAGGCAGGATAGAGAGCACAGTGTTTAGTAGTCACAAAGTGCTTGGCATTTAGTGATGTTCAAGTCCATTTGGAAGAACATTTAGGCCAATCTCATATCAACAAATAACATGTAAAAACCGACTTTGGCTTCCAAAGTGCTGTGAATACGCAATAAACAAGAGTGATTGTGTCAATATTGTATAAATGTCCTCAGAAAGACAGAAGAGAAGTGGCATGTTGTGAGAGCTTTAATACTGTTTCTGAGTCTAAATATGGAGCAGAACAGAGTGAGAGCATTATTGATTTTTATCCATATGAAATGTATAAATATGCTGTATTGGTTTTGGTCTCACCTCGTTGGCATAAACCCAGTGGCTGTCCTTTGATGCCAGGTTGGTTTCCACAGCCTGTATACAGAGAGAAGAGGGGGGGGGGGCATTAATATTTTCTGTGTTTCACAAAATATTATTTTAACAACATAAGAGTAGTGAGTCCGAACTCAAGTGCATATGCTGAAATGGTTCACCATGGTTACTCATTCCCCATTACTTAGGCTCTTCACAATATTCTGTATGTGCACTCATAATGTGAGTGCTCCGTCGTAATGGCTCTATCACATATCACATGACTATTCACGCATGACATCTGTCATGGTTACCATCTCTACGCTTGTCCTCTTCTGTAAATTGCTGTCATTAGCTTCCAAATGATCCCCTTTGCTATACTGCAACTAAGATTGATAGCCCCATATCATCCTTACATATAACTGCAAAGCTTTCACCATTTTACCTAACAACAGTGTGCTCATCAATAACAGCACCCAGCACAGCCCGAAAGCTGCCGATCGATCTTCTAACCTTGCAAGAGTCATAATTTGATTTTAATGTCCCTCATTTCCAGCTTGGTCTCTGTGAATATTGCAGAGACACCGGAACACAAGAGTAATATTTACCTACACGATTGAAGTGGTCTGCCTCTTACTCACTCTGAAATTAACGGGCCATATGCCATTCAAACACACTTGCATTCAAACAGATAGCCCGTCGCTATCGATAGAGATACAAGAAATATAGCAAACACCTGCTGGAGTTAGTGACTCTCTACAGACTTATTCAGCAATGTACAAACAATGAACATTGTGTCATTGGATCATATCCTGTGTCTGAGAGTTGGAGCCAAACTATCTCCGACCCAGATGTAGGCAATAGGGTCTTGGAACAGGCAGGTAGATTATCACATAGGTTATCATAGTTTGATCAACACAGCACAATGCTACTCACCAGACAATAGAAGTGATTTCACAATGCTAGAGTGTTCTAGAAGGAAAAACATAAATTGCAGTGAAACAGTCCTTACCATAGAAGAAATCAACAAACCCATTTGTGCATCTGAGTAATCCACTTAGGCACATACAATACATACTGTTTGGTGCGTATGAAAGCCTGGCAGCAAAAGCCTTGGTCTGGTCCCCAAGGATAACCTTGATGTTAGAATGAGCAGACAGTTCTTTGTACTTTTCTTATGAAAACTGTCACATTCTATAATGTAAATAACAAAGTGAAGGGGGCTATGTTAGTGCGCCAGCTGGGTAAAGGTTATGATTGGGGCAAACGGTCCTCCTAGTTTAGCCTCAGTTCAGCTCCAACAATAGCAACAGTATGGTAAACAACGTCGACCTTAGTCACACCAGGAATTTGAGGTCATCAAGTTAAAAGGTTATGAGGTTCATGGACTTTTTGGGGGACAAATTATCTGTGTGGGATTGACAGCTGTTTGTCTATAGAACTTCAACTAGGACTCAAACATCATTATGTGGTTTGTCCTTTATACTGTCAGTTTGAATAGCTTCACACATTATCACACTATGGCAACAACATGAACTTGTGACCTACCGGTCACATCATCTACAAGACCCTGCTAGGTAAAGTCCCCCCTTATCTCAGCTCGCTGGTCACCATAGCATCTCCCACCTGTAGCACACGCTCCAGCAGGTATATCTCTCTAGTCACCCCCAAGACCAATTCTTTCTTTGGCCGCCTCTCCTTCCAGTTCTCTGCTGCCAAGGACTGGAACGAACTACAAAAATCTCTGAAACTGGAAACACTTATCTCCCTCACTAGCTTTAAGCACCAACTGTCAGAGCAGCTCACAGATTACTGCACCTGTACATAGCCCACCTATAATTTAGCCCAAACAACTACCTCTTTCCCAACTGTATTTAATTTTTATTTATTTATTTATTTTGCTCCTTTGCACCCCATTATTTTTTTATTTCTACTTTGCACATTCTTCCATTGCAAAACTACCATTCCAGTATTTTACTTGCTATATTGTATTTACTTTGCCATCATGGCCTTTTTTTGCCTTTACCTCCCTTCTCACCTCATTTGCTCACATTGTATATAGACTTGTTTATACTGCATTATTGACTGTATGTTTGTTTTTACTCCATGTGTAACTCTGTGTCGTTTTATCTGTCGAACTGCTTTGCTTTATCTTGGCCAGGTCGCAATTGTAAATGAGAACTTGTTCTCAACTTGCCTACCTGGTTAAATAAAGGTAAAATAAATAAAATAAAACATCTCAGCAACACATCTTGTCGAGAATTCAGTTGTGTTTTCCATTTTTCCATCCACTTGAGGAAATTATTCTAAATTAAGCTTTGTAGAGAAATAAGGTTTTGGCATAAAATGCATACTCAGGAGAAGCAACATCAGAGAATGATTATATTCTATAATGTTAATGTAACTGAGTTTCACAGTTAGATCTAGTGACATAAGTGAGGGCACTGAGGCTTGTCTTTACACCTAGTCAACACAAAGAAGAACATAATATAGAACTCCATGATTTAAAAAGAGAATTACTGTTCAGCGGATTTGAGCATTTGAGGATATAAGGTCTCAGGAAAGCAAATATTTATTGTTGTTCAGAGTTGGATGGTAACTCACATTTCTGTATGTATTTGACCTCCTTATGGAATAATGCACTGAGATGAATTCCCAAAGGTTGGTGAGTGAAGCTATAACATTATATATGAAGCATCTTGACATTGAATATAATGGTACGGAATCCTCAATTGTGTCCATATTCACTATGCAATGGCTGCACAATTCTGACCTTTTCCACTAATTGATCTATTGACTAATGAGATCTAATTGGGCAAAAGATCAGAGCTTGGCTGCCTATGTAAATGCAGCGAATGTACTGTAGAGTCTAAATGTCTCTGTGTCTTGTGGATCCCTTGTTTGAGTATTAAAACAAAACCCTGCCAGATTGTTTGTCTAATCTGTAAACACAGCCAGAATCACTCAGGCTGTCTGTGTTTTGCTTTTGGTCAATAAGTGCAACAAGTAATTATGCCTACAAATGAAACTGGATCACTGCATCCCATGGTTGAGAGGAAACCTGATTAAACAAAAGGCAAAGGGCACAACTCTGCTGCATACTTTCTATTTAGTGTCAGAACAGATGCATTTCAGCAGCAACATTTGTTGTTCTCAGAGCTTATTAAACTGCATGCCAAAAGCAGGGAAAATGTTTATTTTTCTTTGTTTCACACATAGAGACAAGCACAGTTTCCCTTCATTATTGGCAATTAGCTAAACAAATGGTCTAATTGGCAATAATTGTGGAAATAACATGTTTTGCTTTCCCATATGCTGTCAATCAAACTGTTTAAAGTTTCTTATTAGCTCAAATTAGGATCTGTTGTGAATCCTTTTTTTTGTATGAATACACAGTCTAGACTCAAACAACAATTTATAAAGTTTAACATGTTTACTTCTTTATTTATTTGTTATCTGGCACATTACAGCACAGTAAGCGTATTAATGTTGGAAGTATAATAATGTAGGAAGTATAATAACGATAATATATGATAATAATGATAGTATAATAATGGATTTACTGGATAAATTACTTTATAAATCAAGCCAGGGAGGTTATTGTTATATTCTTAGAATATTCTCAGAATAAAGGGTTATGGTCTCCACCTTGAGCTAAGAGGTATTCCGCCTCATTTGGAGCATTCAACAGGCAAAAAAATCCATCTTACTCTGACAACATGTTATAATGAACATTTTGTTAGTACTGTTGGTAAAAGAAAATACACATTAGGATACTAGGCTTGGCATAAAATAAATGGTTATTCTACGGCACGTGAACTGTGTTGGTGTTACTCTCATATTAATGAGTCTGTGTGAGAACTGTTTTGTAATGATGTGCTGTAACATGGCGCAACCAGTATTACTAGTAATTGGAACATAGGTCGTTGGCATTGCTATATAGTAATGAGAAGATCTCTCTATTGAATGAAGCCATTCAGTGATCCCAAGGGTTCAGGAGAACTTTAGATCAGACAGTCGTTTGAAAGGATAGACCAGGATGAGTTGTCAAAAGCTCACTGTTTAATTCTGTGCCAGTCTTACAAAGGCACCCAAGCCGTAATGAGGCCCTTCATGAAATACTCACAATAGTCGGGACCCTGGCCTTATCTCCTATAGTCCTCTGTTGCTGTGGAAACGAGCTCAGACCTGAGCCTACTCATCTCCATTAGTATAGTGAAAAGCCTATGTAACTTAGCGCAGGGCTATTCAACTATTTCATTACAGGGGACACACATTTGGGATTGATTACTCTTCCTAAGACTGGTATAAAAAACAATGCACAAACGCAATTATAATCTAAAAAAACACTTTTATGAAAATTACATTTGATTTGAAGTGCTTTAAAGTTGAGCTGACAGTCGTTTTGCAATGTTTCGCTATGGTTTTAGTCATTAATCCCAGCAAGAGGGCAATATTTTATTAATGTACAGTAGTAGTTATGGGGGACACACTACTACACAGTCCTAGAAAACTCTAGATGGATGTCTTCTGACTTAGAAAACGGTCGAAAATCAATAAAAAAATAATGTAAACATATACACACAGTTGAAGTTGGAAGTTTACATACACTTACATGCTGACCAGACCGGACAGGTCGCGTGCGTCACAAAATACATTTAGAAATCCATGTTATTCAATTATTGCACCCACACTGCTCACGCACGCCAACAAGCGTCTGCGTTGCCATGGGCTAAAATAGAAGTCAGTTCTATTTATGATGCAGATCGCGCTGCAGGTCCTGCCTCTCCCATCTCCTCATTGGTTTATAGAAGCAGGTACCCACGTGCCATCTCCTCATTGGTTATACCCACGTGGGTGATTGAAAGACGAACTGTTGCCGGTTGTCATGGTAAAACTATGAAAGTTTAGATGCCAATTGCCATATAAATTAAACAATGAAAAAGACTGGAAGGAGGAGAGATGACTAGAAACGATCCGGTTGGCCGTTTTATGTGTGCATTAATTGTCAGAGTAGAGCACCTTGTGCATTTCAGGTAAAATAACAACTCAATGTTTATAACCCAGGACAAATTAGCTAGCAACAGCAAGCTAGCTAAATTGGACAAATTAGCTAGCAAGTGCAAGCTAACTAGCTAAATTGCTATACATGTTTAAATGCTTTTCGACCTGTCCCCAAATTAATGTCTTTGGTTCAGAGTTTGTTTTGATATTTTAACCTGCGTGTCGTGATCGCGTTTGGTGTAAGGGGATTTTTTAAAACTTATGCACGATGGCGCACGCGCACAGACGGATTTAGTTAGGTTGGAGTCACTAAAACTTGTTTTTCAACCACTCCACAAATGTATTGTTAACAAACTATAGTTTTAGCAAGTCGGTTAGGACATCTACTTTGTGCAAGACGCAAGTAATTTTCCCAACAATTGTTTACAGACAGATTATTTCATTTAAAATTCACTGTATCACAATTCCAGTGGGTCAGAAGTTTACATACACTAAGTTGACTGTGCCTTTAAACAACTTCCAGAAAATGGTGTCATGGCTTTAGAAGTTTCTGATAGACTAAATGACATAATTTGAGTCAATTGGAGTTGTACCTGTGAATGTATTTCAAAGCCGACCTTAAAACTCAGTGCCTCTTTGCTTGACATCATGGGAAAATCAAAAGAAATCAGCCAAGACCTCGGAAAAAATTGTAGACCTCCACAAGTCTGGCTCATCCTTGGGAGTAATTTCCAAATGCCTGAAGGTACCACGTTTATCTGTACAAACAATAGTATGCAAGTATAAACACCATAGTACCACGCAGCCGCCCTACCGCTCAGGAGGTTCTGTCTCCTAGAGATGAACGTACTTTGGTGCGAGAAGTGCAAATCAATCCCAGAACAACAGCAAAGGACCTTGTGAAGATGCTGGAGGAAACAGGTACAAAAGTATCTATATCCACAGTAAAAACGAGTCCTATATTGACATAACCTGAAATGCCGCTCAGCAAGGAAGAAGCCACTGCTCCAAAACTACCATAAAAAAGCTATAGTACTTTTTGGAGAAATGTCCTCTGGTCTGATGAAACAAAAATATAACTGTTTGGCCATAATGACCAGAGCAGAAGAGAGAGCAGAAATGTTTGGCACATAGGAAGTCAGGACAACCCGCTGGCAGTGATGAAGATTCACGTTTGATATGGAGGAACGAGTGTTCGTTTTTATGGCATTCATGTGAGAGAAGCTGGACTAACGTGTATGTTGACCCAAACATTGTTCAAAGAATGTGTGTAGATCATTGTCAAAAAAAATGACAATTAAATCCATTTGAATCCCACCAAAATGTGGACAAAGTCAAGGGGTGTGAATACTTTCTGAAGGCACTGTATGTGATATCTTACTTGTGGCGACAACCCACGTCCTTCCCTGTCAGTATTCCAGACCACCCAGGCGTCCCATGAAGAGTGTGCACATGTGACATTAAACAGAATCACTGCTCCCATCTGTCATTGCATTCAGGCATTCTTCCCCTCAGCTTGTAGCTCGTGACGCTACACCTGAGCTGTATCCCTAATGCTCTGCTCTCAATGCAGTAACAAGAGACCTGTCTGTTGGCAGGTCAGCCTCAAAATGAAAACCAAAGCCCCTCTCATGATAAACAACAGGAGCAGTGGAAACAAAAAGGACGATAATACAATAACAAATGTTCCGTCAATAAACACAATAGTGATAAATTATGATGGCGAAAGAGAAGCCCTGTTCTCCACTGATACGCACACAGTCAGAAAACTGCATCTCAAACACTGAGTTGACAGTGATTGCTGCGTGTTTGTAGGCAGATTGGATACCGATATGACTGTTTATGCATGCCACAACAAAAGTCTTGACCATGTGTGCCTTCTAACCCTCCAAGCACATTATTAAGGATCATTTCTGCATACGTGACAAGAGAAAGGCTGTGTATCAAACACAGAGCCGTCCTTAAACATCATTCTACAATGGGTCGGTCAAAACAAGACGCGTTTTAAGCTATACTAAAACACTTGTTTAGCACAGGTAAGCTTATGATACAAAAATGGGAATCTGGTTTTCTGTTCCATCAGAGAAATCCCTGGTCATCCACTTTCCCATCCAGCCAATTCATTAACTTGATCTCCACTGTAACAGGCATCTAGACATCATTCCCCCTTGCTTCTAGCCTAACATTTCGTTTGCAACAACGGGGGGGTTGTACAAACATTGCTGTCTGTCACTCAACATTTGCAACATAGTTTCAATATTGAAATTCGATCTTCTCATATCTATGACCGCAGTCGTTTAGCACCCCTCTGTTGTACAATTCTTTATTTAATGGTGTGAAACGTGTGCTGCTGTGACTTCAATGCCAAGTCGAACTTGCTGATCTGTAGCAACAAGAACATACGTTGCATTTTAACCTGTAAAGTGTCTTAGACATACCTCCAAGATAACCTGTAAAGTGTCTTAGACATACCTCCAAGATAACCTGTAAAGTGTCTTAGACATACCTCCAAGATAACCTGTAAAGTGTCTTAGACATACCTCCAAGATAACCTGTAAAGTGTCTTAGACATACCTCCAAGATAACCTGTAAAGTGTCTTAGACATACCTCCAAGATAACCTGTAAAGTGTCAGACTTACCTCCAAGATAACCTGTAAAGTGTCTTAGACATACCTCCAAGATAACCTGTAAAGTGTCTTAGACATACCTCCAAGATAACCTGTAAAGTGTCTTAGACTTACCTCCAAGATAACCTGTAAAGTGTCTTAGACATACCTCCAAGATAACCTGTAAAGTGTCTTAGACATACCTCCAAGATAACCTGTAAAGTGTCAGACTTACCTCCAAGATTACCTGTAAAGTGTCTTAGACATACCTCCAAGATAACCTGTAAAGTGTCTTAGACATACCTCCAAGATAACCTGTAAAGTGTCAGGCTTACCTCAAAGATAACATGTAAAGTGTCAGACTTACCTCGAAGATAAACATGTAAAGTGTCAGACTTACCTCGAAGATAAACCTGTAAAGTGTCAGACTTACCTCGAAGATAAACATGTAAAGTGTCAGACTTACCTCGAAGATAAACCTGTAAAGTGTCAGACTTACCTCGAAGATAAACATGTAAAGTGTCAGACTTACCTCGAAGATAAACATGTAAAGTGTCAGACTTACCTCGAAGATAAACCTGTAAAGTGTCTTGGCACAGTAGGAAGATAGACATAACACATCAACAATGTGCCTTTTCGTACAGCTGGAACATAAACTTTGCATTACACCGGCAAGGGGTTTATATTGTGAATTTATGATGCTACCTCAATTGAATTTTTATTGAAAAAATTGATGGGTTTACACATTAATACTCCAATACCTTGTGTTTATCTGTAATTAGTTTGAAAAGGATATAATGCTACTGTAAGGGATTTCCTCCTCTTCTTCCGAAGAGGAGAGCCGAAAAGGATTGGAGGACCAATTTGCGTGGTGGTAAGTGTCCATGGTTCTTTTAATAAGAAATAGTACACATGAACAACTGAATACAAAAACAATAAACATGGAATAAACGAAACCCAAAACAGTACCGTGTGGTGAAAAACACAGACACGGAAACAAACACCCACAAACACACAGTGAAACCCAGGCTACCTAAGTATGATTCTTAATCAGAGACAACTAATGACACCTGCCTCTAATTGAGAACCATACTAGGCCGAAACATAGAAATCCCCAAATCATAGAAAAACAAACATAGACTGCCCACCCCAACTCACGCCCTGTCCATACTAAATAATGACAAAACAAAGGAAATAAAGGTCAGAACGTGACAGCTACATATAGGGGAGCTAGTTACAAGTGTTACGAAATTACCCAATAAATATGATGCTGATATCACATATAGTGATTCCATACTGTACATACCTACATGTAAAGGCCTTATCTTCGTGACCAATGAAATGGTCGTTCAGCAAGCCTCAAACAAACACACTGACTTTGCTCAGTCATTCACGATTCACAAGAAAAAGTAATCATGAGCATTTACTGCCACAAAACAACAACAGCAGCAGTAGCAGCATAGACAACAGAAAAACAACAGGCTAAAATGAAATGTTCTACCATCAGTATACAGAACTGGTGGAGTGCTTTCAGGTGAGTTGATCCTTGTAATTGTTTCCCAGGCGCTCTCCCTATTTTAAAGCCATTAATCTGGAATAACGGATCAGAGGTACAAAGACATCTTCTTCTTCTGAAACTGCCGGGGGGTGGGGGAGGGCGGGTAATACACATGAGAAGCCTCTTAAAAAAGCTTATGGCAGATAAACAGTAATCTAAAGGTTTTATAAGGATGTTACGCTATCTAATTGACACAACTAATAACAGCATTCAGTGAAGAATGGCATGGGATAGATTCCCAATGGACAAAGAGTTTGCTCTGCAGAAAGTTGAACAACACTGGTATAGCTAATGAAATAGAAAGGTTTTGACTAACACCAATTTAGAGTCTCACTCCATTCCTACATTTAATCAGCACGAAAATGTGCCTACTTGCCTCGTGCTTGTGTCGGTGAAGATACTAGCGGCAACATTGGGGAGTTTTTCCATTGCAGTGATGTGGGGGATTCAAAGCCCCCCTGCGCTTCTGTGTCATTGTAGAGTACTTGTGGCTGTCGAAGCCTTTCAATCCCATCATGCACTGGGGGCCAGTTCTCACATTGCCTCTGAGGAGACAACACTACCCACCAGGTAGGCATAGGTAGTCTTCTAATCTTTGCCGCAGGCTATGGGCTCACACACTCACACTCTCTCACTAGTGAGACTGCCAAGAAGTCAATGCACCACATAGAGCTGTCAGGAGAGGCAGAGGAAAAACAAAGCTGAAGCACAGAGCTGAAGCACAGAGGGAAAAGGGAAGGTGCTATTAAATTGTGACAGCCTTGTCAGGATGTGATGAGTAGAACAGCGTCAGACAGACTCCTAAGGCTCAGACGACTCCTGGCGTCCCCACCACCTCTTTTTCTCTCTCCTTTTCAACACTTCCTTTGAACCACCTGTGTATGAACCATCTATAGTGTCTTCCATCACACCTATAAAGGCAGTGCTAAGAGGAGTTAGAACAGAGCACTGAATAACTCTACTTCAAAATAGCCATTATAGTCGGCAATAACACAAACAAGGCCATTTCGGTGGAAAAAACACCCAATATTGGTTGAATGAAATGAACATTAAGATGCAGATACTAAAGAGTAGTGTCCATTATGCTTGATGAACAGGTAGACTGAGAACATGATGTTCTGCTTTTCTCTCTTAAAATGTCCTCCAGATTAAATTAAACTATTGTGTACTATAGATCAACACAGCGTGGCCTTCAGGTCTAGTTGTTCTGCTCCCCCAGAGAAGACATGCTGTCCATATGGATGGTGGGTTTTGCTACATATGGATGAGTGGGTTTAACAAGTACAGAGGAAATGATGTAGCAGGGTGGGGGACCAAAGTTCAACAATAAGTTGATATTAATTACATACAGTTGTATGGGCGAGATGCAAGGATAGTGTGAACAGCACAAGTTGTGGGTGTTGGAGGAGAGTGGGAGTGTGAAAACTAGAGTTCTTCCCACTGGTAATATGAAACCGAGCTGACAGTTGGCCAAGCAGGGAGTTTTGGGAGAGAAGAGGTCAGGTGATAGCATATTGCCAGCAAAATGCCAAACCAAGTCCACAGATAACACCCTTAGACATGGCTGATATTTAAGTGTTTTTGTTTTAATTTCTCCTTCAGAATGAATGATAAAATTGATGTTTTTAATGTATTCAAGTGTTTTCAGGTGACTTGCCAAAAGCATGTCAGTCAGAGAGTAGACTGGAGAAGATCTTTGGTTTCATTGATTTTTCTAAATTAATGAAACATACCCATTGATTGTTGAAGAAAATATTGTATGAATTAGAGGTCGACCGATTAATCGGAATGGTCCATTAATTAGGGCCGATTTCAAGTTTTCATAACAATCGGAAATCGGTATTTTTGGACACCGATTTGGCCGATTTCTTTAAAAAAAATGTACACCTTCATTTAATCTTTATTTAACTAGGCAAGTCAGTTAAGAACACATTCTTATTTTCAATGACGGCCTAGGAACGGTGGGTTAACTGCCTCGCTCAGGGGCAGAACGACAGATTTTTACCTTATCAGCTCGGTGGATTCAATCTTGCAACCTTACAGTTAACTAGTCCAACGCTCTAACCACCTGATTACATTGCACTCCACGAGGAGACTGCCTGTTACGCGAATGGAGTAAGAAGCCAAGGTAAGTTGCTAGCTAGCATTAAACGTATCTTATAAAAAACAATCAATCATAATCACTAGTTAACTACACATGGTTGATGATATTACTAGTTTATCTAGCATGTCCTGCGTTGCATATAATCGATGCGGTGTGTATCGTTGCTCCAATGTGTACCTAACCATAAACATCAATGCCTTTCTTAAAATCAATACACAGAAGTATGTATTTTTAAACCTGCATATTTAGCTAAAATAAATCCAGGTTAGCAGGCAATATTAACCAGGTGAAATTGTGTCACTTCTCTTGCGTTCATTGCACGCAGAGTCAGTGTATATGCAACAGTTTGGGCCGCCTAATTGCCAGAATTTTACGTAATTATGACATAACATTGAAGGTTGTGCAATGTAACAGGAATATTTAGACTTATGGATGGCCGGTTAGATAAAATACGGAACGGTTCCATATTTCACTGAAAGAATAAACCTCTTGTTTTCGAGATGATAGTTTCCGTATTCTGCCATATTAATGACCTAAGGCTCATATTTCTGTGTGTTATCATGTTATAACCGCCGGTTAGATAAAATACGGAACGGTTCCGTATTTCACTGAAAGAATAAACCTCTTGTTTTCGAGATGATAGTTTCCGTATTCTGCCATATTAATGACCTAAGGCTCATATTTCTGTGTGTTATCATGTTATAACTAAGTCTATGATTTGATAGAGCAGTCTGACTGAGCGATGGTAGGCAGCAGCAGGCTCATAAGCATTCATTCAAACAGCACTTTCATGCGTTTCCCAGCAGCTGTTTATGACTTCAAGCCTATCAACTCCCTAGATTAGGCTGGTGTAACTGATGTGAAATGACTAGCTAGTTAGCGGGGTGCACGCTAATAGCGTTTCAACGTCACTCGCTCTGAGACTTGGAGTGGTTGTTTCCCTTGCTCTGCATGGGTAAAGCGGCTTCTATGGTGGCTGTTGTCATTGTGTTCCTGGTTCGAGCCCAGGTAAGACCGAGGAGAGGGACGGAAGCTATACTGTTACACTGGCAAGTGCCTATAAGAACATCCAATAGTCAAAGTTTAATGAAATACAAATGGTATAGAGAGAAATAGTCCTATAATTCCTATAATAAATTCAACCTAAAACTTCTTACCTGGGAATATTGAAGACTCATGTTAAAAGGAACCACCAGCTTTCATATGTTCTCATGTTCTGAGCAAGGAACACAAACGTTAGCTTTACATGGCACATATTGCACTTTTACTTTCTTCTCCAACACTTTGTTTTTGCATTATTTAAACCAAATTGGTCATAAATTGGTCATAATGTTTCATTATTTATTTGAGGCTAAATTGATTATATTAAGTTCAAATAAGTGTTCAATCAGTATTGTTGTAATTGTCATTATTACAAATAAAAAAAATTAAATGGCCGATTAATCGGTATCGGCTTTTTTTTGGTCCTCCAATAATCGGCATCGGTATCGGCGTTGAAAAATCGTAATCGGTCGACCTCTAGTATGAATGCCTCAGTAGCTTAGTTCAACTGACACAACCCATCAGAACACAACATATAAGCTTGTTTCGCTCTGTTTGCAAACAAAGTCAATGTAAACAAACAATGCATAGCCTCAAAACATGGTTAAAACTACACTTTTGATATCAAGGATGGTCAGTCCTTGCATCCATAGCTGTCTATGAATTTGAGAGTGGTTACATTTCTCCAGCCCTACACTCTTAGAAAAAAATGGATCCAAAAGTGTAGCGCCCAATCCAGGAGATGAGAAGTAGGTACAGGGAGTGAACCATTTAATATAGACAGACCTGCAACGAGACAGGAACAGCATCTGTACATAATCAAGACACGACAAACAATGTTACTACTGGGAACAACAGAGGAGCAGATATATATGCAGGGACAATCAACAAAGTGAGGGAGTCCAGGTGAGTCCAATGAGCGCAGCTGCGCATAATGATGGTAACAGGTGCGTATGATGATGGGTAGCCTGGCACCCTAGATCTCCAGTGAGGGGGAGCGGGAGCAGGCGTGACAAAAAGGGTTCTTGAGTTGTCCCCATAGGAGAACCCTTTTTGGTTGCAGGTAGAATCCTCTGTGGAAAGGGTTCTACATAGAACCCAAAAAGGTTTTCCTGCTTGGTTATAGCCTTGTACCGTTCGTGCCAGCTTGTCATTCTTCTTGTCCTGATTTGGAATGTTTACAACAGTAACAATAACAGCTGAAAACTCCCTCGGGAGGAAGAAGGGTCTGCATTTGACCAACAGGTATTCGAAGAAAGGTGAACAATGGAACGACACATCCGCCGCTCTCAAGTCAGCACACCAGTTTGTTTTGATGAAGAGGCAAACCCCTCCCCCCTCGATTTCCTCGACATCACTGTCCTGTCCGCACGGTGACTAGAGAGTGCATCGAGTTGGATGGCCATGGGGGGTATCTTGTTTAACTTCTTCGATATAGGGGGCGCTCTTTAAATTTTTGGATAAAAAAATGTTTTGTCATGAAAAGATGCTCGACTATGCATATAATTGACAGCTTTGGAAAGAAAACACTAACGTTTCCAAAACTGCAAAGATATTATCTGTGAGTGCCACAGAACTGATGCTACAGGCGAAACCAAGATTAAATTTCAAACAGGAAATGGCCCAGAATTTGAAGGCGCTGTGTTCCAATGTCTCCTTATATGGCTGTGAATGCGCCAGGAATGAGCCTACACTTTCTGTCGTTTCCCCAAGGTGTCTGCAGCATTGTGACGTATTTGTAGGCATACCATTGGAAGATTGACCATAAGAGAATGCGTAATCTCCAGCTGCGTGCATTTTTCCATTTGCTCCAGAGGAGAAACCCAACTGCCACAAATGATTTATCATCGAATAGATATGTGAAAAACACCTTGAGGATTGATTCTAAACAACGTTTGCCATGTTTCTGTCGATATTATGGAGTTAATTTGGAAAAAAGTTTGGCGTTGTAATGTAATTATTTTTTTTCTTAGCCAAACGTGATGAACAAAACAGAGCGATTTCTCCTACACAAATCATCTTTTTGGAAAAACTTAACATTTGCTATCTAACTGAGAGTCTCCTCATTGAAAACATCCGAAGTTCTTCAAAGGTAAATTATTTTATTTGAATGCTTTTCTTGTTTTTGTAAAAATGTTGCCTGCTGAATGCTAGGCTTAATGCTATGCTAGCTATCAATACTCTTATACAAATGCTTGTGTAGCTATGGTTGAAAAGCATATTTTGAAAATCTGAGATGACAGTGTTGTTAACAAAAGGCTAAGCTTGTGAGCCAATATATTTATTTCATTTCATTTGCGATTTTCATGAATAGTTAACGTTGCGTTATGGTAATGAGCTTGAGGCTATGATTACGCTCCCGGATACGGGATTGCTCGACGCAAGAAGTTAAGAGCCATGTTTCAAAAAAGCTGAGAATATTGAAGATTTGAGAATCCCGTTGGTAGCAAATCCGTGATTGGAGGGCATCCATCTTATTATCAAGTGACTGGCCGGTAAAATGGAGGGAAGAGGTGGCCTGTTCTCCCTTTGCCTTAATCTCGCCAGGATCCCCCTCTCTTGCCTTGGCGTTTCCTATCGGGTGGCCCGAAAATTGGGTCAGAATAACAGAAAGAGCCCAGGGCAGATGAGTCGAAGTTGAGTCGAAGATGTTCAAAATTATTGTCAGTTGTAAGAAATTATAGCGGATACATTGGTGACCCGTTTCAGCAAGCTTGGCATATGTTGCACTGCACTACAAAGGAGTGGCATTTGAACGTAAACTTTTCATTTTTGATCAAAACATTTTTCGGCAGAAACATGTGAACATGTGAACTTTCATGTGCCTTAATAACAAACGTGTATGCCATTTGTAAATAAAAATCAAATGGAAAAATTACAGGCCTAGTTGGTTTAGCCATGGAAAAAGACAGGTTCCTTCTTAAGTATATTTAAAAGTATATTTAAAACCAAATACTTTTAGACTTTTTCTCAAGTAATATTTTACTGTGTGATTTTCCATTAAGTCCTTTTCTATTTTAAGGTATCTTCACTCTTACTCAAGTATGACAATTTGGTACTTTTTCCACCACTGCTTTCTGATATGGCAAATGTACATTTTTTAATGTATATTTGAGTTTTGAGAACATGTTCAATAATTTGACAAATATTAAATCCATATAATTATTTCAGACATAAGCTAAATGTTTGTATTCCATCTGCATAAAGGCATGTGCAAACCACAGCCTAAAAGCACTGTAACCGGTGGCCTAGAAACAAGAATCACGTATTTTCTGCTGTGGAGTTCCAACTGTTATTTTTTTATTTGGATGCCACAAGTTAGAGTTCGAACTGACAATTGGAGAAGCAAAGAGGTGAGAATATTTTTTGAAAATACCTCAGAGGTTAACGCTAAAATGAGTAGCTAATTGGAGATGTTTTATTTATCGTAGTAACTTGAATCAAGAATGTTTAGCTAATTTGGCCAGCAGCCAGTAGGGATACCTAGCCAGCTAGGCTTGATAGCAGTGTTGCCAAGCTAGCTAACAAGCCTCAATGTGACAGATAACGTTTTAAAACGTTTGGGCGTATTTTATATTACTGGTTCATATTCACCTTATTTAAGAACCCTGAAACAAAACAATGTCCGAACGTTATGGTTTGTGGAGGATTTCTGTTATGGCGCTCTTGACATTTTGCAAACGTTAGCTAGCTAGCTCGAAATGTACCAAGAAAAACCTTTCAAAATCAAATGGCAAGTCTGTGCAACATCCGCGGATTATTCAAGAGTGGGAGGACAATATGAAAAAATGGCCACACACCACCTTCGAAGACATCTTCAATTATTTAGTCTCATCTCGGTGTGGATGGGTCAGAGATGAGAGCTACAAAAGCATAGAGGCATATCAATACCTCCACAGCGGCCTATTTTGGCGGGTGCTTATTCACTATCTTGAGGATGACACCTGAAGTTCCTCAAAGCAGATGTCCAGCTCAGTCAGAGCAAAACACACCATCATTCTGCCGGGATTCTTGTATCATCTGTCGGCATGGTAGAGAAGGCAGGGTCTTCTTGTGTTGCAGGGCATGGGAAGTCTTGCAGTCATGCAGCTGCAATACTATGGAAGGTAGCTAGCTTGCTGGCTTTTTGTTTGTCATAACCCTTCCTATGACTGATACGTTTGACGTGAGCTAGTTACTTAGCTAGCTAGCTAATTGTGATGATACCAAATCACTGACCAGAACTGATAATGTTAACTATTACAACATGCACACACAGTTTTTGGTTTCAATGGCTCATTGTGTAAGTATATCAGTCCAATCTCGAATGGCAATGATGTAGGTACAGAATCAAGGTGAGTTTTACAATCAAATAGGAAAATACCAACATAACCTAAACCTACTAGTTAAAAGGAAACTGTGTAAATGAGTCAGCTGTGAACACCATGTATACTAGTGCTCTGTGCTGTAATTGACTATTCTGACAGTAGTGTTTTGTTGAAGGTACAGAATGCTGTGTATGGAGGATTGACAGGGGTGTCCTGTCTGTACAGATGTGCAATGCCAGTGGGATTCTGGGACGCAGTGGAATTTATCTCCAAAAAGGTTGAGCGAGATGTGTTTCAAACGTCACAAACCAAGTGATGAGTTCTCTGACAGCACCCCAGCCGCTTCTCCATCTCTACCTCCAACTGCTGCGTACCACTCCCACAACGCATTTCAGAAGAGTTTGGAAGGGGAGCCTTCTACATCAGCCTCATGGTGAACACGGCATCAGCATGCAGTGTCAGAAATGCTTGTCATTTTATGACGTTTATGTTAAGCTGGAGGAGTGTAATTCTGCCAGTTTGGAGAAATAAAAAAAAGCACAGATTGCCTCCCATGCATGGTATGATGCGCATAAACTTTGGATCACTGCTAGCTCAGCAAAGAAGGTTCCTGTGTGCACCTCAACAAATCCCAACAACTTTGTGAGGAAGCATCTCTTCCCCAGGTTCCATGGGAACTCCGCAACCACATATGGCAAGGTGAACAAGCAGGTGGCCTACACATGGATGGAGAGTTGTGGGTTTAGTCTGGAGAAGAGAGGCAATGTGTGTCAAGGAGCCATGGCTTTCTCCAAGCCCAGATGGAGTTTTAAACTCTCAAGAAGATAGATATCAAATGTCCTGTTCTGAGTAAGAAGTGTGTCTCTGACTGAACTGTTCTCTGGTAAATTCACTGACGTAAAGCTGGTGGATGGGGTTCCTCAGCTGGAACCTAATGGAGCCAGTGGGTACTACATGCAGGTGCAAATCTTCATGTTCTGCACAGGACTGGAGAGATGCAAACTGCTTGTCTGGGCTTCTTCCGAGCAGGTTTTTATTGATGTGCCTTTTGATGTGAAGTTCTGTGCTGATGTTATCCCTAAACTGAAGGCATTCTATTTCACACATATGCTAACAAGGATAGTAGATGAGTTAATCTATGTGGTATGTAGTGGCCTAATACTTCTGTATTTTTAAATAGTTCCTATATGTTGTGCCTTGTAAAGCTCTGTCATCGCTACCTTATTATCTAAGCATAACTCTTGATTGGTGTTTTGTCTTTTACAGTTCTCTTCATATGCACATTTACCTGATTACATTTCCATAATTCTTGGTGTTTTTTTGTATCTTTCCTTGTACAGCTCTCTTCATTCATACATGTTTATCTAATGCCTACGGATACCTACCTTTATGATTTATGAATATTTTTATTGTACCTTGTATAGCTCTTTTCATATGACACTTCCTGAACTTATCTAAGCACACCATAATGCATCTTGCACTTGGCAAATGGTGTTTATAAAAACACTAAGAAATTCAACTTTGTTGACATTTTCTTTGATACTTAACATTTTCAAATGAAGGACGAGGAGGCATGTCTAAGGGTTTCAAATGTGTTTTCAGTTTTATTGTGGGTTTGGTTTTCAATGGCACAAATTAAGAAAACAGTCTGGCATTTCGTAAATATTGGTCTTCCCTCTTGGTCCGTTTTGCATGAATCCATGTTTGGAAAGTTGTGAGAAGCGACACTAAGTTAGATTGCTAGCTAGCTGCAAACTATTGGTCGGAAGTGCTTAACCGGAAGTTCCCCACAAAAAAAACTAAAGAGACCCCGCCCATATTTCTGAGGTGAATAATATAGCTAGCTAGCCAATTGGATAGGTAGCTTGTTTCAGTCAATTTTCTCATCATGAATGAAGCAGGTAGAGTAGCTACCTTGTGGTATGGTTACCTGAAATTACAATTATTTTCTTCCAATATTAACACAATTTTGATGAATGATTTACGCATGCATTGACAGTTTGGAGTGGATCATAGACCAAAACTACAACCACGTTTGGTCTGGACTGTGAGTGACTGCCCCGGCGCCGCTGACAACCCAATCTGCATCCATCGCCCATAACAAAGTGCAGTCAGGGGTATTGATGTGCAACCTTTATTTTCTGTTAAATAATTCAAATGCATTTTTAGCAAAGATTGGCCAACATTTGTGATTGGAGCTCTGGATTTGCTGTGCTTCATTTTTAAAACAGAAATAGCAGAGACATGCTTTGGACTAAATATGAGGATGTTTGCTTTTCTCTGCCTTGTAGGTATGTGGATTTGTTCATGCCTATGTATAAAGGCTTAGATATGTCAGCATGTTGACACAAATATTCTATAAATATGTAAGTGGTGCATGCGCATCAGGGGCGTGTCTTGAAGGGATCTCACCCCAGATATCTCCTTGGACTCATACGGTAGAAGGCAGATTTCTGCGGTTCGGATTGAAATCATGCAGAATATTTACAGAGAACATCCTATCTCAATATATGAAATGAAGGACATGCGTATCTGAAGCATGTGTACTCCTTATTTCTAATAAAACATTTTATCCGAATATATATCGATTAAGATATTACCTGATATTGACCCTTTCGGCTAGTGGCCAGACTCTCCTCCACCAGTCATACAAGGAGAATGGTCTAATGCCTCCCATCAAAAAGAGAGCCGGCCCAAGCAAGCACAGGTTACACTTGAAGCATGAGTACTTGCAGCGAGTTGTGAACTTCATCAACAACTATGTAGAGGATAATGCAATAGTATTACCAGGATGCCACCCAGGACACAAACACTTTGTGTAACGGCATTCATCCTCCTCTTCTAAGGAGGAGAAGCGAGAAGGATCGGAGGACCAATGCGCAGCGTGGTAAGTGTCCATAACGTTTATTTACAGACATAAACTGAACACTACAAAACAATAAACGTGAAACAAACAAAACCGAAACAGTACCGTGTGGCAACAAACACACACACGGAAAACAAACACCCACAAACCAAAAGTGAAACCCAGGCTACCTAAGTATGATTCTCAATCAGAGACAACTAACGACACCTGCCTATGATTGAGAACCATACTAGGCTGAACTCAAAACCCCAACATAGAAAAACACACATAGACTGCCCACCCCAACTCACACCCTGACTATACTAAATAAAGACAAAACAAAGGAAATAAAGGTCAGAACGTGACACTTTGGTGGAAAGCTTCTGACATCTCAGGTGACAATAGTAGCGGTGTGGCGTCTCCACAAGGAATCGATGACAACATTTGGTATTTATTAGCATAAACAACACATGTTATGTATTATTTAATTTACCTCCGACATGATTGGCACTACTTGTATTGATCTTACATTATTTTCAGAGGTATGTGCAGTCGTGCTGTCTTCCTTCAGGAATCTGTGGAGAAAATTGCTGCCCCACATCTCAAACACTAAGCCCAGGACAGACCTGTGCTGGCAGTGCCAGAGGAACAACTATCAGGTCTTCAGATCTGCCAATCTGTCAGAAGCTGTTAAATCAGCCAAGCTAAAGAAGCAAGAGCAGTATCTCCTGCTTGTTCTGAGTGAGCGGCCTGTCTACCAGAAGATGTTTACCTCTGGGGGGACCTACTGACCCAGCAGTTACAGCTTTGATTTTGCTCAACAGGTAAGCAACATTTTCTCCTTTATACTAATTGAGGACCTTATTACGGATGAATGTGTTGACAGTGTTTTTCTTCCTGCTTGCATTTAGTATTTATATTGATGTGTGTATTTTCAGTCATTTCTGTAATCCTGGGCTTATCTGCAAAATAGACATTGGTCTCAGTTTGACTCCCTGACGCGAGCCTGCTTCCCATTTTTATAAATGAGAATCAGTATACGTCTTTCAATGACCTGTGTAGGCTGACAATTAATGTACATTTCTCTAATGTTATTTTGTTGTTGTTTGCAGGTGCTTAACTTGTTATGGCTGGGGGCAGTATTGAGTAGCTTGGATGAATAAGGTGCCCAGAGTAAACTGCCTGCTACTCAGGCCCAGTTGCAAATATATACATATTATTAGTAGATTTGGATAGAAAACACTGAAGTTTCTAAAACTGTTTGAATGATGTCTGTGATTAAACCAGAACTCATATGTCAGGCAAAAATCTGAGACAAAATCCAACCAGGAAGTGGGAAATGGGGTCAAATTGCACTTCCTAAGGCTTCCACTAGATGTTAACAGTCTTTATAACCTTGTATGATGCGAACAAATCAAACATTTATTGTGGAACTGGGATTCCTGGGAGTGCATTCTGATGAAGATCATCAAAGGTAAGTGAATATTTATAATGGTTTTTCTGACTTCTGTTGACTCCACAACATGGCGGATATCTGTACGGCTTCATTTGTTGTCTGAGCGCTGTACTCAGATTATTGCATGGTGTGCTTTTCCGGTAAAGCTCTTTTGAAATCTGACACAGCGGTTGCATTAAGGAGAAGTGTATCTATAATTCCATGTATAATAGTTGTATATTTTATCAATGTTTATTATGAGTATTTCTGTAAATTGATGTGGCTCTCTGCAAAATCACTGGATGTTTTGGAACTACTAACATAACGCGCCAATATAAACTCAGATTTTTGTATATGAACTTTATCGAACAAAACATACATGTATTGTGTAATATGAAGTCTATGAGTGTCATCTGATGAAGATCATCAAAGGTTAGTGATTAATTTCTGCTCTTTGTGACTCCTCTCTTTGGCTGGAAAAATGGCTGTGTTTTTCTGTGACTAGGTGCTAACATAATCACAATCGGACACTGTGGTGGGATTAACAACAAGTCTGGCCACATCTGCAGTCCTCATGCCTCCTTGCAGCATGCCTAAGGCACATTCACACAGATGAGCAGGGACCCTGGGCATCAATCTTTTGGTGTGTTTCAGAGTCAGTAGAAAGGCCTTTTTAGTGTCCTAAGTTTTCATAACTGTGACCTTAATTGCCTACCATCTGTAAGCTGTTAGTGTCTTAATGACCGTTCCACAGGTGCATGTTCATTAATTGTTTATGGTTCATTGAACAAGCATGGGAAACAGAGTTAAAACTTTAAACCCTTTTACAATGAAGATCTGTAAAGTTATTTGACCTTTACGAATTATCTTTGTAAGACAGGGTCCTGAAAAAGGGACGTTTCTTTAATTGCTGAGTTTAGATTCCCTTGTTCATGCATGGAACAGACGGGCCAGATAATCACTGGGGCCGAGTTCCCAGTCATCTGGTCTATCTGCAGTGCCTTTATACACATTCAAATATGCAGGTACCCATTTCACTGTACCGTTGACACCTTCTGTAGAGACCCATCCACTTACATGTGGCTGGGGGTTGGTTACAGTATTTCTTTCAACATGACCCATCAATTTAGACAAGTGTGTCTGGGTAGGCATCATCTAGTAATTATAACATTTTTATAAAATATTTTATCTGGACACTTTATATTGTTGATATTGCTCCTATGCAAATATGCAAGTAACCATTTCACTGTACTGTTGACACCTTCTGTATCCTGTGCATGTGACAAATAAACTTTGATTTGATTTGATATAGTGTGTTTTTACAGAGACTGTAATGTGAAGAATAACATGACCTGCACCAAAGTCAGATTAAGATATAGTCAAGGTACTAGATCAAGTGTATTTTTACCTGGAGTTTTTCCTTATTGTAGGCTACAACTTTCACCACTTCTAGTCATAATCTTAGGTTGTTTATTACACTACCTTACTCCCTGTGTTTAGCACATGGCCTCACGTGAATCCTTAAAGACAAACGATGCTGAATGGGTGTCGACAAAGACGAGCTCTCCAGTAGGTGTACCAATAATATTGTAGTGCCATTTTCTCAAATGTAGGGTTACAAGTTTATCAACTTTAAAAGTAGAATTACTTCCCCATTGTTTCTCAACTGCAGTGTATGATATACCATTTTGTAGCTCTGTGTCTCTACTTTTATCCAATGTAAAAATACAAATAAATACATTTTTTGCTACATAGTACCGAATCGAGGCGGTGGGTCACATTTCGTGAAAGTAAAGTAAACGAAAGAATCACAAAATAGTAAAGCTGGGTCAGAGCTTGCAAAACAGTGGCCATCCAGTATCTATTCCATGTGTGTGTGTGTGTGTGTGTGTGTGTGTGTGTGTGTGTGTGTGTGTGTGTGTGTGTGTGTGAGAGAGCGAGCGAGAGCGAGAGCGAGAGAAAGAGTGAGAGAGAGAGAGAGGGAGAAAGAGAGGACAGAAAACAGCAGGATATATAGTTTTTCTTGAACTGTGGTCCAATGCCTGCTTGTGCAGAATCTAATTTCCAGTATGCTCTAGAAGAGGCCGTAAGTAATGATTACGAGGCTTTATTGCTGGCAATGAACGTTTCAATACACCTGAGGAGCACTTTCATTCAACCTTTCTCATCATGATCAATAAAAGGGTCTGAATTGTGGCTCCCGGGGACATTATGCTCTTTAATATTGTACTGTGCTTTTAGGACAGTCATTTTGTGAAGCCTATGCAACAGCGTACAGCCATGGAAAAGACTCCCATCAAGCCAGAGAAACATGGTGCTGTCAAAGCATAGCATACCATATGATCTCCCTTTTAATGACAACCCATATAGACTCTATAAAAGCGCTTCAGCACGCATACATGAGGGGCATACGACGAGACAGAGGAAAGTGAGTGATGGGAGGGTGGGCTGAGGGAAACATGATCAAAGCCTATATTTTGAAATCACTTACTTCTCCATTAGTTTGATTAATGGGGCCAGCATAGTCCCCAGACAGAGGCAAGGGCCTTGAAAAATGATGCAATTACAGCTTTTTGAATGGGGGAATGAAAAGGCCTGTTGGAGAAAGGTACAGTATCTGGAGGAGAGTCTACAGGGCATCATGAGAGAATGCTCCCCCTTTTCAACCATCTCTCCATCGCCCACAAAGTCTTCATCCCTCCATCCAACTATACCCTCTTCCCAAAGGTAGTTTGACCATCTCACCTTCCTACCAGTATATTCAATGGCATAAATGTAAACAAATGTCAAGTGACATACATTGACATACTGTTTCCTGCATATTAAAAAGAAAAGTGGCACATGACATATCATTTTCTTCTATAGTGTTGCCTTAAACTATAAGGCTGTTCTAAAAACATTACAATAGCAGGGGACTACTGTACTCTACTTCTCAAAATTAGGGGCCGACTTACATGCCTAACTGTTTTGATTGGTTTTAAGAGTAGGAGCGTGGAACAGCCAGCGGCTAGTGTGCAGTATTAGTGTATTAGCAAGTCTTAAGTGGGGGTCCTGGAAAAAAAATATTGTAACAAACCACACTGAAAATGATTAGGACGGAGCCTTTGCAATCCTTTCTGCATTGTTTGCATGATCCCTGGACATTTCCAAGTTAGGAGTATGCTTAAGCTAAATTACAGGGTTGACGAGTTAGACTTCTTGTCGTGTTTCTAATGTCTTCTGGGGCCAGGAGGTTTTCCAGAACATGTGACCTGAGTGAGTGAGTGGGTGAGTTAATGAGAATATCATAGATCTTGAGCATGACTTTCCCTGCCTACAGTAAAGCACACGCACACGCGCACACACACACACACACACGCACACACACGCACACACACACACACACACACACAAACAAGATCTTAATAAAAAATGAGCAAACATATGCCATGTCCTCATAAGCCCTCTAAACTATAACTATTGCTTATGAACTATCTACACAGATTGAACAATGTCAGAATAAACGACAATGACAAGCCATAATCACAGTCGCAGCCTACGAGTAGCTTAAGGTACCTAAGGGAACTTAAGGTATCACAGTCTAAGCTTACTTTTATATACTGAGTGTGATAAATCTGAATTTAAGTTCTGGCTCACACAGTCAGCATTAACCGTGTTTCTCACACACATGAGGCTTGGAATCAGAGTTTCATGGAGACCAATTAAGGATTTCAATCATCTGCTATGCACAGCTCATCTTCATTTACTTACAAAGCAGCCATACCCAAGTGCAAATGAGCATCATTTGATTCTAGAGATTCTCTGGGAAAGCTCCCAGTTTTTAAATAACGGAGTGTTATCAAATTAGAGTAATTTCGGTGGAATTAAGATGTTGGTACAATAAGTTATGATATGACTGAATTACATTTGGCGATTTGGTGTAGTGTTATATTCCCTCTACATAGGGATCTTACGGTCTCTGATACAGCAATGTTTGAGAAAATGTTCACAGAAATGTTTAACTAACAAGAAATAACAGACTTTAAACATCAATAGAAGAATCAAAGCTGGTGGTAGAGAGTAGATCTCACGACTTGCACTATCTAATGCAAGTCTTTATTTTATTCTGTAGCTGTAGTGACCTTCAACTGATTCTACCTTTTTCCTACGAGCTCAGAGTATGTAGTAGTAAGGGACCAAATGGTTGGATTAGCAATTACCCTGAGAACTCTGAGTCTCCCACTTAACAAAAACAAAGCACCATTCTGCACTAACTGTCATTTTTATTCAGACATTTGGAACAACACAAATAAATAATCATTTAAAGCCAAATAAATTGAAAAATATATACAAAAATAAGATTCATAAAAACAAAAAAAAGAAGTAACAAAGACAAATAGAAACAAATTTGTGTTGATTTGGCACTTGAGCATCAATACATTACCCATCCCCCAACACTGTCAACCAAGAGTCAAGACTAAACCAATTCACCTTGGTGGTGTGCAGACTGCTTTTATATTATTCTTTACGATTTCGCACAAACCAGAAAAAAATGCAACAATATGTCTGTGAAACGATATATTCACAGTATTATGAATGAATTGTGTTTTTTTTGGTAGCATTTCGTAGTGTAACTGATTTCACTAATTGCATTAGCACTGTACAAAGTTAGAGGTGCTCTATTTGATATATTACCCCGCTGCCCCTACCTCGGGCTTCCAGTGGGGAGACCTGAGGTCAACCTACCCCCGCCCCCCTACCTCGGGCTTCCAGTGAGGAGACCTGAGGTCAACCTACCCCCGCCCCCCTACCTCGGGCTTCCAGTGAGGAGACCTGAGGTCAACCTACCCCCTCCCCCCTACCTCGGGCTTCCAGTGAGGAGACCTGAGGTCAACCTACCCCCGCTCCCCTACCTCGGGCTTCCAGTGGGGAGACCTGAGGTCAACCTACCCCCGCCTCCCTACCTTGGGCTCCCAGTGAGGAGACCTGAGGTCAACCTACCCCCGCCCCCCTTACCTCGGGATTCCAGTGGGGAGACCTGAGGTCAACCTACCCCCGCCCCCCTCCCCATCTCGTACTTCTGAATGGGAGACCTTCCCAGGCAGTAGCCTGCCTAGCTCACAAACTAGAATCAGGGCACCCACAAGGTTAATTGACCCACAGTCCCACACAGTAACATGATATCATTGACGTGTCGTGCAAATGAGTGATAGAAAACTGATTGCGCAAATGTCACCATTCCAAAAATGTTTGTGCGAGCAGCCCTCGGCAGCCGACATGTCGCCTATACCTAAATCCTCCACTGGTGCTGACTGTGAAGGTCCATCCTGGTTAAAAAAAGGTGTCCAAGAGGTAACACTAAGAATAACACTAAGGATGTCTGGAAATCACACACATCCATGAAAATGTATCACCCTCTGTCAAGATGTGAATACCTTTTGGTTATCGCCATGGAGATGCACAAATTCAATTTACTAGACATGAGTTCATGTTGTCCATTGAACTGTGTTAAAAACATGTCCATTCTTTATCTGCACTGAACACTGTGATATAGCCCACCCTTTTTCACCTACCTCATCCCCATACTGTTTTTATTTATTAACTTTTCTGCTCTTTTGCACACCAATATCTCTACCTGTACATGACCATCTGATCATTCATCACTCCAGTGTTAATCTGCAAAATTGTAATTATTTGCCTACCTCCTCATGCCTTTTGCACACATTGTATATAGACTCCCCCTTTGGTTTCTACTGTGTTATTGACTTGTTAATTGTTTACTCCATGTGTAACTCTTTGTTGTCTGCTCACACTGCTATGCTTTATCTTGGCCAGGTCGCAGTTGCAAATGAGAACTTGTTCTCAACTAGCCTACCTGGTTAAATAAAGGTGAAATAAAATTAAAAAAAATAAAAAAAATAGGACGGGGTGACATTTACACCTCCCTTTATGAAAGAGGATTTATGATATGACAGATATCTCTAAGATAGGGACCAGGTACAGTGCCTTTGGAAAGTATTCATACCCCTTGACTTTGACCCACATTTTGTTGTGTTACAGCCTGAATTCAAAATGGATTATATCGATTTTGGTTAATTTCCAATAAATGTGCAAATATTTCTACATGTTCACACTTTGTCATTATGAGGTATTGTGTGTAGATGGGTGAGAGATTTTTTATTTATTTGAGCCATTTTGAATTCAGGCTGTAGCACAACAAAATGTGGAATAAGTCAAGGGGTATGAATATTTTCTGAAGGCACTGTATGTGACTTTTTGGATGAAAATGGTGGTTGTAGACCAGTGAGATCCCATTGAGTGATATACATAAAAAATAATAAAAAAGATTGGTATATCACTGTAATGTACTGGTGATGGTTGAAAATTGTCTTTGCCCCCTGGTGCACTAGTTCCTTCCCATAAACAATACCTGGAAGCCATAATCAATGGGGACACATGGGGGGCAGTACATTTAGTATAGCAGGTATGTCTAAGGGTGAAACAGAACAAAATCAACATGTCAAAATGACTTCTACTGCTACAAATCACCATCATCACAACTTAATGATGATAAGCCATAACATATGTCACTGAAGTGTCCCCTGCCCTATTAAGATCATGCTTTTGGCCACACCCTTTCCCCTAAATGAACAGTATGAAACAGGCCTCTCACGCAGTTCTAAGAGATTACTTAAGAAAAGGCAAATTATTTATGAAAAGTTATTTTACTTCCCCATATGATTCATAATACCATAAGTAATAGCAATCCATCATGTAAACAGCTTTCCAACTGCAGCCATTTCCATTTTAATACCAGAACATGAATATACAGTAATTTTTCTTGATTATAGCTCCCCACTTGAGAAATAAACAGCATAGGAGAATGTTCATTTCATATTTTTATACACGGGACTATGCAACTAACAACTTTATTGTCTATATCATGCAGATAGGCAACTCCTGCTTTATCAGAAAGAGGTTAATTCAATATTTACACCACATGGTAGGGTATTGATAATATCCGCAGGACTCAGGTAGAATTATATGACACTGGACACACACTCAGATATAAATGGAAACAAAAATCCATTATTCTTGAACGAGCATAATGGACTTTAACATTTTGGGGAAGTAAATAGTTTTTTCTCTCAGAATGGTGAAGGCTGAAACTAATGGAGGCCAAAGGTTGATTTCCACAATGTCTGCATTTTTTTAAATCTGTGTGTCTTTTCTACTCCCTTTATGTCAGCCTCTCCCCAGGTTACAGCGTGCAAGATGATGAATACCACATATTATACCGTGAGATAGAGATTGACCTTGTCTTATCATGTTTTATTGAGGCCAAAGGGGGTGCTGAGACAGAGAAAGAGAGAGAGAGAGAGAATGAAATAGAGATGTGGTGAAACTGGGAGAGAAATAGAGAGGTAGAGAGTGGTATGATATGCAGTAATGTATGTGGAAAGACAGTAAGAGAGATACAGCGAGAGACACAGCAAGAGAAAGAGAGGTAGAGTGAGAGAGAGAGGGTGAGAGAGATAGAGAGGGATATGAGAAAGTTTGATACAAAAGGAGACGAGAGTCAAAACAATATCACAATATTGAAGGGGAAATATACAAAGCACAGAGGGCGACACATGAAACCATTCTGAAGAATGTACAGATGTGGAATCTTAATTTGAGCCAGTTTGCTACAGCAGGAAAATAATCCTGCAGCAACAGGAAAAGTGAATTATTATGTGGATTAAAATTAATGGCCATTTTTGTTGGGTTTGATAAAAAATCTAATTCTGAAATTACAAATACACTATAAGTTTTACATTTCTTGCATGCCGGAAAGTTCTCCTGCAACAGGGTGATTACATTAAGAGCAAGAAGGAGCGGGGGAGAGAGCAGAGGGCAAAGGAGGATGAGGTGTAAGGCAATGATAGATCGTTCAATGGCAGGCTCAATTTGTCATGATGTTATTGTGAAGAAAAGGGAATTGAAGAGTCACATACAGGGGCACTGGGAGAGGACATGAGGCCAACGGTGGCTGCTCTACAGTCAGAGAGGAGGAATGATAAGACTGAACAGTAACCAAGATAAACTCCTGGGACCCCTTTGACCAAGACAGGCATCACCTTTGCCCTCATCCACCGGGTCCTTTGGGGTCTTCACAGCTTCACATTGCCCTGAACTCTATGGATTTCCTGGGACATTTTGCACCACTGGTTGCATCTGATCGCATCCATTGGTTGCATCTCATCACCAAGGCAAGATGGTACATCTTTGTGTACAAGAAAATCAAAAAGAGAGTAGGTGGTGAGCAACGTACTATTCATTCATTCTTGTCTGAATGAAAATGTGTTCATATCCACACTGGAAACAACCACAAGCCAATACACTGTATATGCTGAGCTTTTATTTACTTTATAACTGCACTGAGATCTGAGTTATTAGTCCCATTCTTGAGACAGGGCTAATTCTACAATGAACATGCCTTTCATTCAAAAAGTATTTAATAGAAATTAATACATACAGTACAAAGGTCAGATGGAAGTCTAGCACCATTTCTGTAATGAATATTCAGGGAGAAAAAGGTGTAGATTCACGGACAGAGCACGGCATGTGTTTATTTCGCCTTCGCAGAAGGCAGGAATCGTGTTCCCAGGCCAACAATGGTCATACACAGGTAGGCAAACAGGCAGGTGAATCAAAACTAGGACTGAAGGCTATAACTCGTTCTCGCAAACGAGCTAGAAAAAGGCTTAGTAGAGTCAAAATGAACAATACCTCACAAAGGCACAAACAGAATGAACTGAACATAATAAGGAGCTGATGAGACCAGGTGAGTAACTAACACAGGTGAAATCAATGAACAATGAAAGACAGGGATATGTTCAAGAACACAAAGAAACAGAGCACAAGGTTGACAAGAACATAAATACAGAACCTTATTTCATGCATGAGTGCAAGTTATTTTTCAAACCCTAGATCCAACATTCATCTTAGAATTAATAACTTTGTGATATATGTTTCTAATTGACATCCCTCTTAAGTGGGATTTGTTAATGTTGATCAATATAAATAATGAACAGAGAAATATATAGATATTTGGTAAGATGAATTTGGAAGTCATGATGAGCTAACATTAAATGTAAGCAGTGTCCCTTTGCATTAAAAGATTAACAACACATCTTATGGATAATTGAGGGAAATCCAACACTGAGTGGTTGTATACAATAATGAAATAATATACCCTCCTTAAAAAGGATCACATAATATCTTCTGCGATAACAAAATATCCCCATTTTGATTCTGCTGTAATAGCAAAACCAGCGCAAAACCAGCATGGGGACATGCTAGGTTGCATTGCAATTGAGTTGGATTTGAGTCTTCTGTTCAATGTCTAACACTTACCTTGCTATTGTAGTATTACTTTATGTGCCCAAAATGAAGAGTTCCCTACCTCCAAGTGACGCCACTTAAGCAATCAACACCAGCGACCTTCATTATCATTGTGGCTAGTTTAATTGAGATAGAGACTCTTTTTGGATAGCTGTGCTGAGACATATACTTGTGTTTAAAATTCTAGTGCTGAAAACAGAATTGGAAATGCTTAATTATAGTTGGCCACTTTGATTAACACTGTGGACAGGGTTGCAGCTGGGTAGTAGTGATGGATCATGGTAAGGGCTGCGGGCAGATTGTGCTTGGAAACAGATTTTTGGTGCCATCACTGTGTTCTGTGTTGAGGCAATGAATCATCCGGTGATAACAAGCACAAGTTATGTCCAGCCCTATCCATCTCACATCAGTAGATTCAGGAAGGTCCAAAGGTAAAAGGTTACCATCTGTGACACTGGGGAGAGTGGATTACCATCTGTGACACTGGGGAGAGTGGATTATCATCTGTGACACTGGGGAGAGTGAATTACCATCTGTGACACTGGGGAGAGTGGATTGCCATCTGTGACACTGGGGAGAGTGGATTGCCATCTGTGACACTGGGGAGAGTGGATTACCATCTGTGACACTAGGGAGAGTGAATTACCATCTGTGACACTGGGGAGAGTGGATTGCCATCTGTGACACTGGGGAGAGTGAATTGCCATCTGTGACACTGGGGAGAGTGGATTACCATCTGTGACACTGGGGAGAGTGGATTCTTGGACTCTGGGGAGAGAATGGAGACTATGGAGAATGGTGATTTTTGGTCTAAACTCCACTCGCCGTGTTTGGAGGAAGAAGAAGGATGAGTACACAGCTCTCTGGTCTTGGCCATTGTGGAGAGGTTGGAATCTGTTTGATTGAGTGTGTGGACAGGTGTCTTTTATACAGGTAACAAGTTCAAACAGGTGCAGTTAATACAGGTAATGAGTGGAGAACAGGAGGGCTTCTTAAAGAAAAACTAACAGAGATGGAATTCTTACTGGTTGGTAGGTAATCAAATACTTATGTCATGCAATAAGTTGCAAATTAATTACTTAAAAATCATACAATGTGACTTGATGGATTTTTGTTTTAGATTCCGTCTCTCACAGTTGAAGTGTACCTATGATAAAAATGACAGACCTCTCCATGCTTTGTAAGTGGGAAAACCTGCAAAATCGGCAGTGTATCAAATAATTGTTCTCCCCACTGTAAGTGAACGCAATTTCCAGACCATAATTTCCTATTACTCTATTTCACACCTGTAACTCACTGACTTTGACAAAACAATAAGGAAGGACATATATATAAACTCAGCAAAAAAATAAACGTCCTATCTACTGAGTTGACTTCCAGCAAATTTAACATGTGTAAATATTTGTATGAACATAACAAGATTCAACAACTGAGACATAAACTGAGCAAGTTCCACAGACATGTGACTAAGAGAAATGGAATAATGTGTCTCTAAACAAAGGGGGGTCAAAATAAAAAAATAACAGTCAGTATCTGGTGTGGCCACCAGCTGCATTAAGTACTGAAGTGCATGTCCTCCTCATGGACTGCACCAGATTTGCCAGTTCTTGCAGTGAGATGTTACCCCACTCTTCCACCAAGGCACCTGCAAGTTCACAGATATTTCTGGGGGTAATGGCCCTAGCCCTCACCCTCCGATCCAACAGGTCCCAGACGTGCTCAATGGGATTGAGATTCGGGCTCTTCACTAGCCATGGCAGAACACTGACATTCCTGTCTTGCAGGAAATCATGCACAGAACGAGCAGTATGGCTGATGGCATTGTCATGCTTGAGTGTTAATTCAGGATGAGCCTGCAGGAAGGGTACCACATGAGGGAGGAGGATGTCTTCCCTATAACTCACAGCCTTGAGATTACCTGAACTGACAATGAGCTCAGTCCGATGAGGTTGTGACACACCGCCCCAGACCATGACGTTCCCTCCACCTCCAAATTGATTCCGCTCCAGAGTACAGGCCTCAGTGTAACGCTCATTCCTTCGTCGATAAACGTGAATCCGAAAACCACAACTCGTCAGTGAAGAGCACTTTTTTTCAGTCCTGCCTGGTCCAGTGACGGTGGGTTTGTGCCCATAGGTGATGTTGTTTCCGGTGAGGTTTGGTGAGGACCTGCCTTACAACAGGCCTATAAGCCCTCAGTCCAGCCTCTCTCTGCCTATTGCAGACAGTCTGAGCACAGGTGGAGGGATTGTGCGTTCCTGGTGTAACTCGGGCAGTTGTTGTTGCCATCCTGTACCTGTCCCGCAGGTGTGATGATCGGATGTACCGATCCTGTGCAGGTGTTGTAACATGTGGTCGTCTCACAGTATGGACATTGCAATTTATTGCCCTGGCCACATCTGCAGTCCTCATTCCTCCTTGCAGCATGCTTAAAGTACGTTCACACAGATGAGCAGGGACCCTGGGCATCTTTCTTTTGGTGTGTTTCAGAGTCAGCAGAAGGCCTCTTCAGTGTCCTAAGATTTCATAACTGTGACCTTAATTGCCTACCATCTGTAAACTGTTAGTGTCTTAACGACTGTTCCACAGGTGCATGTTCATTAATTGTTTATGGTTCATTGAAAAAGCATGGGAAACAGTGTTTAAACCCTTTACAATGAAGATCTGAGAAGTTATTTGGATTTTTACGAATTATCTTTGAAAGACAGGGTCCTGAAAAACGGACGTTTCTTTTTTTGCTGAGTTTATATATATATATATATATATATATATATATATATATTTGTATATATATTATTGAGGGAGTGTAACTGTCAAAAGCTATCTATTGCTATCCCTTCAGGAAGGGAGAGGAGGGTGATGGTGTATAGTTCCCCTGGGTTGTCATGTCAGTGGCTCTGAGTCTCGGCTAGACAAGTCATCACCACTGTCCGTCTACAAAGCAGCCCGTAATAGCATATCAAAGTGATCGCTTTTACAGAACACAACCACTTCACTATCCTTGGCGTCAATACACCATTTAGAGCAAGGACATACTTGTTTATTACAACTTGGACAACATTTCAGCCATGGTTTTAATCATCAATGGCTTATCAATTTTCCTCTTGACAAGTAAAGATTGATTTCTAAAGAGGTAGTCATCCACCATCTTGACAAAGTAACAGACATAAATGATTCTTGAGGGCCCTGAGACATTGACTGTGTTTTCCCTGTGTCAAATCCTCAGGAACTGCCTGCAAAGATCATCTCTGTCCATGGTAACGTCAACTTGCATGCATGAAGTCATGAGCATCACAACTGTCTACTTGACTCATGTTATTATTTATCCTGCCTGCTACTTATTTATGTTTTACAGTGACTTAACTACGACATCACACAATCTTGAGAATATTCCAATGATGAATAGGATGAATCATCCAAAAATGACATTACCTTGACAAGTAATTTATATTGTATCCCCCCCATAGAAAGCCAGATATTGAAAATGTTACAATTTATCACGGGAAATTAGGAAACTACAACCACTGTAATCCACTACTGTAATCCACTAGTTGCATAAATTAGTTTTATTGACAAATGCCAATAGAAAATAAGGCCTGCCAAAGTATAAACCTAATAAAATGAATTTATATGAATGCTGTAAGTAAATCAATTATTTGCTAAATGGGAAATTCAGTCAGTGACAAATGTGTGAAGGTTGTGAGTTTATTACAGTATTATAAACACCATGTCATGTGATTTCCAATTATCTTCTATGTAGAACAATCCCTTACCTTATAATGACTTGTGTTACATGTGCTTGTTCATGAGAGTCTCATATTTTCATAGATAGCTTTTAATAGTTTGTAGCTCAAACCATTTGAACTCAATAGACATCTTGTATAAAAGCCCCGGCCCCCTTCGGGATCTGCCCTTGTCTCACAAAATACTGCTCTAGGTCAGCCCCCATTAATCACACAGACTTGGTATCTACGGATGCAGAAGAAATAGGCAAATCCAATGTTTAACACTAGAACCGCATGGCCTTTCAGCCTGTAAGTACCCGCGAGAGAACGTTGCCGGGAATACCATTTAGCAGACGCATCAGATGCATATCAACCTGCAGGGTGCACAAACATACTGTAAGCACCAAGGCTTGATAAATAGAGCATAAACAATTGTAGAGTATGAATTGCATGAATAAATATATCCATGTAAAAGTATAACAACAATAGGTATTTGTTTAGATAGAGTCTGTTTGAGTTTGTTTAGATAGAGTCTGTTAGAGTTTGTATAAGTCTACAAAGTCCTAGAGAAAAATGTATGCCTAAAGCCAATTTTCGACTGATATGCTATCAAAATAATAATAATTTGGTTGTGTTTATAAAGGTCTTAGGTAACATTAGAAAACAAAAAAAACAACTATTTTAAAAAACAAAATAGTATTTTTATTAGTTTATATTACTCTACTGTAGGCTATAAGTAAAAACAGAAAACCACTAGTTCAACTCCACCACAAAGAAGTCCATTATAATTTTGTTTTCGCAGGTCTAAAGACGCATTGTGGAAATGAGAAAATGTGTTGAAAAAAGAAAACAAAATAGAGATTCTGAACGCATGGACAGCGCAAATATTCTTGGAAAAAGTTACTTTGGAAATAGAGCTGCACCTCTTGAATTTTGAGAATTATTTGACCAAGGTAAGTGTCATAGAAACTGCGGAATATGCTCTTTCTAGTACTATACAGAAATCTAAATGTTTTACCTGCATGTGACTCTGAAAGACGATTTGAGAAAGTGATGCTCTGCATCTGTCAATTACAATTTGACAACTGATAATACTGTCACTCATTAGACTATTGTAAATGTAATCTTGTCTAAAGGCTAACTCTTATTTTGTGTGAAATTAGTTTCAGTATAGTTTGGGTGTAGTTTCAATGGGCCAGCTGTGCAGGCTAACTGGTATTATTTGTTTCCCCTTGCTCATCAATTTGGATAGAGTCACAGATGTTTTGCATTATTCTAAAGGCCTACTGCAACAAGTAGCTTGTTTTTGTTTCCCTTACAATAAATGTGATTAGTAATATTGGAACAGCTTATTCTTACAAAGTAAAATGTCAACGAGAACGGTATCAACCAGCAAGGCGCGCAATCAAATTATTAACATGACTGCCAACGATGGTGAATAAGCATAACACAAACTTATTATTACACTATGGTTGTATCATCATTACACCTCTTCACCCTCCTTATTCAGTTAGGCTTCATTTAAATTTGATTGTGAAGTAACATGCACAATTATCACCCATTCATCCATTTGTCGTTCATTTGGTGGACTGGCATCGTTTGCTTTCCTTCGCTCATCGACTCGGATAGAGACAAGGATATGTTTTGCATTATTCTAAAGGCCTACTGCAACACATAGCATGTTTTCATTTCCTTTACAATACATTTGATTAGTAATAGAGTTATAGTAAATAAAACTCGTAACAGCTCCTTTTTGCAAAGTAAAACATAAAAGAAAATGATATCAACTCGAGTGGTCAAATTATTTGCTATAAACATGAGCACCAGAGTTGATAAATAGGCCTAACACAAACACATCATTCCACTATTGTCTTTGAAAATTAAATCAACCTCTTTACCCTCCTTATCATTAACTAAGGCCTAATTTAAATTAAAATGTGAAGTAACGTTCACAATTACTGCCCATCCATTTGTCATTCGGCAGACTTATCGGCAGACTCAATAGCCTTGGTTTTTTTAATGACTGCCTCGCCTGGTTCACCAACTACTATGCAGACAGAGTTCAGTGTGTCAAATCGGAGGGCATGTTGTCCGGATCTCTGGCAGTCTCTATGGGGGTACCACAGGGTTCAATTCTTGGGCCGACTCTTTTCTCGGTATGTATCAATGATGTCGCTCTTGCTGTGGGTGATTCCCTGATCCATTTATGTCCGTTGCGTTATGCTAATTAGTTTCAGGCGATGATTACGCTCCCGCATGCGGGATGGGGAGTCAGTAGAGGTTAAAGAAGTGTTACGACTTCTATGAATGGTAAGTGGAGGAGTCAAGCGCAGAGAGCAGGTAATTCCGTACGTGGATATTTTATTCCAAAGACAGTGGAGACACGGACATGCGAAACACAAGGGCGCATGAAACAACGCGTCCAAAAATACAAAGGACTAAAACTGTCCGGAAAAATATAGATCACACTAATACACCAAATAACAGAGAACAAGCCCGCACAAATACCCAGCAGGCCTAGTGCCCTGAAATTGCCTACAAACAAACACTAACTCAAACAGGTGTACCCAATAAACAGAAACAAACGGAAAGGGAATCGATGGCAGGTAATAGGCCGGCGACGACGACCGCCGAGCGCCGCCCGAACAGGAAGAGGCACCATCTTCGGCGAGATTCGTGACAAGAAGAAGTTACAGGTCTGTGAGTGCCAGAAATCTTGCTTGTTTGTAGGTGACCAAATAGTTATTTTCCACCATATCATTTGCAACTAAATTCATTAAAAATCCGACAATGTGATTTTCTGGATTTTTTTTCTAATTTTGTCTGTCATAGTTGAAGTGTACCTAGGATGAAAATTACAGGCCTCTCTCATCTTTTTAAGTGGGAGAACTTGCACAATTGGTGGCTGACTAAATACTTTTTTGCCCCACTGTACCTAGGTGTCTGGCTAGACTTTAAACTCTCCTTCCAGACTCATATTAAACATCTCCAATCCAAAATCAAATCTAGAATTGGCTTTCTATTTCTCAAACAATGCCCCCTTCACTCACGCCACCAAACTTACCCTAGTAAAACTGACTATCCTACCAATCCTTGACTTCGGCGATGTCATCTACAAAATAGCTTCCAACACTCTACTCAGCAAACTGGATGCAGTCTATCACAGTGCCATCCGTTTTGTTACCAAATCAACTTATACCACCCACCATTGCGACCTGTATGCTCTAGTCGGCTGGACCTCGCTACATATTCATCGCCAGACGCACTGGCTCCAGGTCATCTATAAGTCTATGCTAGGTAAAGCTCTGCCTTATCTCCGTTCACTGTTCACGATAACAACACCTACCTGTAGCACACGTTCCAGCAGGTATATCTCATTGATCATCCCCAAAGCCAACACCTCATTTGGCGGGTTAAGTTGGGAATAGCTGTGGGAAAAAGCTGCTGAAAAGACTCAAATTACTCTTCTGTTTGTGATTTCAAAATTCTGACAAATGAGCAATGTAAAATACAAACATTTAGGAAGTCAAGGAAGAAGAAGGACATTTTTTTTTCTTTTACAAAATCAAACATCAGTGGCCATTGGCCTATAGAGCTTTAGTGTTAAAAGGGATTAGAAATCCAAAACTCGCTAGCTGCACTATTTCATCCCAAAATACACAATCTGAAAACACAATTTGGTTCAGTGGTTAACTGTTTACCATAGCCATATGGTTTACTTCCATGATGTAGCTGGGGTCTAAGCTGCTGTGGCACAAACATGAAAAATGTAAGTGTGAATGAAAACAATCAAACATCTTAAGATTTTGATTAGAAAACAGTTATGAGACATTACAATAACATTCAGGGGTATATACTGAGTGTACACAACATTAAGAATAGCTGCTCTTTCCATGTCAAACTGACCAGGTGAATCCAGGTAAAAGATAAAAGCTGTAATTGGTTAAATCCACTTCAATCAATGTAGATGAAGGGGAGGAGACAGGTTACAGAAGGATTTTTAAGCCTTGAGGCAATTGAGACATGGATTATGTACAGTATGTGGGCCATTCAGAGGGTGAATGGGCAAGATAAAAGATTTAAGTGCCTTTGAAATGGGTATGGTAGTAGGTGCCAGGCCCACCAGTTTGTGTCAAGAACTGCAATGCTGTTGGGTTTTTCACTATCAACAGTTTCCTATGTGTATCAAGAATGGTCCACCACCCAAAGGACATCCAGCCAACTTTACACAACTGTGGGACATGTGCCTTGTAGAGTCCATGCCCCGACGAATTGAGGCTCAATATTAGGAAGGTGTTCTTAATGTTTTGTGATTATAGGATTTTTCAGTTTGGAGTGGGCATCAATTCTGCCTCTTATGGCCAATCCTATGGTTGCGAAATGGGAGAGAACATTATTTTTGATGAATCTATAGCAAGGTGGTGGGAAATGTCAGTGTAACTCTAAGGATGATAAAGACATCCATATTAAACATCAATAAGGTATCATAACTTTTTCCAGGATAAAAACAGCTTTGAGCACATAGGGTTACTCAAAAGCCATATCACCGTACAGCATTTACGGTGATACAGCCCCTGTAGAATTCAGGGTATTCGTGGAGCAAAGCTGTTGAGCAGGAAGTTGTCAAGGAAGTGAATTTGTGTTTATACAGGACCTCCCGCCCCCACCTACCGTCAACCAATTATATCAATGTGGAGCTATACGGAGCCCTCCGCATTGTTACGAAATTTGTGAGGAGCACGGCGATGCGGTATGGAGCTACATTTGGCCTCTGCATGCCTCAAGAGGCTCCACAATTGCGCCACACCCTCCATACGGAGCCTCCGACCACATTTCCGATCAATCATAAATGGTCTTTAACCCATAAGAGTCTAAGCCCTGTCTAATACAAAAGCATTGAATAACAGATGTACTACATGGAACATCAGGTAGTCCCCCACCAAAAAATCTAAAGGACGTTTGTTCTGAAATGTCTGTCCTATATCTGAGAGATAAAGGAAAGATGTATCTATCCCCTTATTTTTTGGCAATAAACAGTCTAAGCCCTGTCATTGCTGGGTGGGTGAGGAGGGGGAGTTCTACTAAGCTATATGGAATTGTTTTAAGAATACCAAGGACCATTTTGCTATTTGATTTTGAATTTTAAGACCACTTGAAGTATCAGAAACAAATATAAACAAATTGTTTAATGAAACATTTGATTTGTCCTTACTGTTATTAGCCAATACAAATGCATTGAATAATAGATTCACTATATGGAACAACAGTCTCCCAACAAATATCAAAAGGAAGTTTGTTCTGAAGTGTCTGTCCTGTATATATGAAATATATATATATTTTTTACATGTATTTAACCCTTTATTTTTGGATAGTGAACTGAAGTTGGGAACTACAGTCCTACAGTATGATGGCATTAGCCTTATGAGCATGTGCAAAGCAACCCTTGACATTGTGCATCTGAAGTAGGGAATAGCTTAACTCACACATTGTTTACATATTGTTTAGCCAAATGTTCTCAATTTAAAAACGATACCAGTAGACAAGGTATATGAGGCTAATCATTATACTAGATTGTGTACATGCCTTGTGCTGACATGAACTTGTTTGTACAGAAGAGAACCCTATTTGGTAAAAGTCCAAATCCATATTATGGCAAGAACATCTTAAATAAGCAAAGACAAATGACAGTCCATCATTACTTTAAGACATGAAGGTCAGTCAATATGGAAAATGTCAAGAACTTTGAAAGTTTCTTCAAGTGCGGTCGCAAAAAACCATCAAGCGCTATGATGAAACTGGCTCTCATGAGGACCGCCACAGGAATGGAAGACCCAGAGTTACTTCTGCTGCAGATGATAAGTTCATTAAAGTTACCACCCCCAGAAATTGCAGCCCAAATAAATGCTTCACAGAGTTCAAGTAACAGACACATCTCAACATCAATTTTTCAGAGGAGAATCAAGCATGAATCAGGCCTTCATGGTCGAATTGCTGTAAAGAAACGACTATTAAAGGACACCAGTAATAAGAAGAGACTTGCTTGGGCCAAGAAACACGAGCAATGGACATTAGACCGGTGAAATGTGTTCTTGGGTCTGGTGTCCAAATTTTAGATTTTTGGTTCCAACCGCTGTGTCTTGGTGTGGGTGAACGGATGATATCCGTGTATGTATTTCTCACCGCAAAGCATGGAGGAGGAGGTGTTATGGTGTGGGGGTGCTTTGCTGGTGAAACTGTCTGTGATTTATTTAGAATTCAAGGCACACTTAACCATCATGGCTACCACAGCATTCTGCAATGATACGCCATCCGATCTGGTTTGGGCTTAGTGGGACTATCATTTGTTTTTCAACAGAACAATGACACAACACACCTCCAGGCTATGTAAGGGCTATTTTACCAAGAAAGAGAGTGATGGAGTGCTGCATCAGATGACCTAGCCTCCCCAATCCCCCGACCTCAACCAAATTTAGTTTGGGAAGAATCAGATTGCAGAGTGAAGTAAAAGCAGCCAACAAGTGCTCAGCATATGTGGGAACTTTGAGAGAATGGCAAGAGTATGCAAAGCTGTCATCGAGGGAAAGGGTGGCTATTTGAAGAATCTTAAATATAAAATATATAACACTTTTCTGGTTACTACATGATTGCTTATGTGTTATTTCATAGTTTTGATGTCTTCACTATTACGCTACAATGTAGAAAATAGTCAAAATAAAGAAAAACCCTTGAATGAGTAGGTGTTCTAAAACGTTTGACCGGTAGTGTACATGTGTACATAAATAAATTACTGTGAAACTATGTTTCTGTTAAGTCAGTAGCTGTTGCTACAACCTTCATTCGGTTTAAGTGTGCACTTTTGTCATGCTGACAAGGTGAAGGTGCTCTTTTCTCAAACGGCACAACAGAATCATTCAGATTGACCAAGTCATAGCATATGACAACCATTTTGTCTAACTGAGGGATGTCTCCTGTCATATCTGGAAAATGACAAAGTAGTAGAAGTAGAAACTGATGCTGCTGCAGCATCGTTCATCTTTACAGTCGTCATTGGTGTCTTGATAGAGGTCAGCTGGTTAACCTACAGAACATAAACAAATGAAAAGCATACCTGATGTTTGCATATCACTTCCTAATGTCACCTACAGTATACCATTGTTTAATTCATTCAGATATTTTAGTGTCATATAAAGATTCAATATATTGTTGGACTGGAACAAATAATAGTCAACACAGGAGGTTGTCATATTCCATTGAGGCCTTTGTCCTTTGCTGTAATGTACAGTTTCCTTCCTCTTATGAATGAAGTTCTCAACAAATTATAATTAGGTCAGTGCCACTGGAGTTTTTTTGGACAATAATGGTGCTTTCAAGACAACTGGGAACTTTCAAATCGTGACGTCAGTGATCTTCAGGTCGGAAAGTCAGAGCTCTAGAAACATGCCTGAGTCTCCGACGTGGAATTCCAAGTTGGATGGCCATTGATTTTTACCATTTTTTATTCAGTCTGAGCTCGTTTTTGTCCCCGTGTTCCCAGTTGTTTTGAATGCAGCATAATGTCCTCTTCCAGCCTAGATGGACGTCATATTGTACAATTTGTGTCCCCTTTTCGTAGACCTAGATTAGATGGTTGCATTCAAGACAAGGTTATTTAACTTGTTATGGCTGCAATCCCGCTAACGGGATCGATATGACAACTACCAGTGAAAATAGAGGGCGCCAAATTCAAACCACAGAAATCTCATAATTACAATTCCTAAAACATACATGTGTTTTATATAATTTTAAAGTTAATCTTGTTGTTAATCCCACCAAAGTGTCCGATTTCAAATATGCTTTTCAGCAAAAGCACTACAAACGATTATGTTAGGTCTCCACCAAACCACAATAAGCACAGCCATTTTCCAGCGAAATATAGCATTCACAAAAAGCTGAAATAGAGATAAAATTAATCACTAACCTTGAATTATCTTCATCAGATGACACTCATAGGACTTCATGTTTTGTTTGATAAAGTTCATATTTATATCAAAAAATTCACATGCAATAATCTGAGATGGAGCTCAGAACAGTAGCCAAATTAGCCGCCATGTTGGAGTCAACAGAAACCAGAAAATACATAATAAATGTTTCCTTACCTTTGATGAACTTCATCAGAATGCAGTCCTAGGAATCCCAGCTCCACAATAAATGCTTGATTTGTTTGAAAATGTCTGTTATTTATGTCCAATTAGCTACTTTGGTTAGAGCGTTTGGTAAAGAATTCCAAAGTCACAAAGCGCGTCCACTATAACGTGACGAAATGTCCAAAAGTTCTGTAACACTTCAGATGACCGGTGGAACGCAGGTCCTTCCCCTGTGAACGTGCATGGTGAAAGCATGGTCAGCTCGTAGCAGCGGTGACTATTTCCTGTCTCATTCGACCCCCCTTCACATTAGAGTCATCAGACAAAGTTCTATTGACTGTTGACATCTAGTGGAAGGCATAGGAAGTGAAAACTCATCCATATTTCGCTGTAATTTCAATGAGAGCTTGGTTGAAAATCTGCCACCCCCAGAAAAAATTGAAACAGGAAGTGGAATTTCTCAGTTTTTTGCCTGCAATATGAGTTCTGTTATACTCACAGCCATAATTCAAACAGTTTTAGAAACGTCAGAATGTTTTCTATCCAATACTACTAATAATATGCATATAATAGCAACTGAGACTGAGGAGCTGGCTGTTTACAATGGGCACATTTTCGTCCAAGCTACTCAATACTGCCCCTGCAGCCATAAAAAGTTAAATTGATCTGTTTGTCAGTGTCAGCAGAGTAGGCCTAGGCTACCCCATGATTTGGTATATTAAAAAAGATTCTGCTAATGTTTCCAGTCATATCAGAATTGCATGAAATGTGTTTATCAAAAGCCACATTTTTTCTAGGTCAAAGAAAGAAGAAATGTATCTGATATAGTTTATAGGCCTATGCCACTATGGGCTCAGCCATGCACAGTGATTAGTTTAAGTTATATTAATAGCCTAATAAATTAGAACTATCCAATCTACTCATCACATTAGGATGAGTAGACTTTCATTAGTCTACAAATGTGATGATAGATGTATGCAATGTTTATTATAAAGGTATGGTGAAATAATTGCTTCCCCAAGACTTGCAACTCACGTGTCGCCTATGAGAGAGACGCATGCTAATAGCTAGACTACAAGCTATTTAGCTAGTTAGCTCATGTTGGCTAACTTGAGTCTTGTTGTTAACACCTGGTTAGCATAACAGCTAACAGCTAAACTAAACTCGTAATTTATTAGACTCACCAGTGATGAAATGATCAGAGCAGAACCTGTACTGACAGCTGTCTGGGTTCAGGTCTTGACAGGCAAAAAGGTTTCTTCGCTTTTCTGAGAGTTCTTGAGTTATCTCCTTGGTGTTTCATGATTGCGGGTAATCTGAAAAAACACTTTTCCCCCATTGTCTTTCTTGCCTTGTTAGAGCAGTCAAATACTGCACAGAAATTGACCAACTAGTGAATAGACTCGTTTTAGGCACTGTTATCATGCAGCTTAGGGTAGCCACTCAGCTGTTGTCATTGGAAGAATTGATGTGGTGGTCTTCCAACATGGCCACCAGGAGGTGTTGTATGTCAGCTGGCAACCCTCTTTAGAGTGGAATCACCATGACAACATTGCCATTTCAAACCACGTAGCCATGGTTATGGTGTTGTTCATCCAATTGCATTACCATGCGGTAACAGTATATTTTCATATTAGCTACTTTAATGTAATTACAGACATCATTTTGCTAGGACTCTCTGGGATTGGTCTGAGTGGGGAGGGGAAAACTGAAAGCTATCTGTTATTGGCCTAGAGGTTTGGAACTCACGTTCTCATTGGTCTATTAACAAATTTAACATCTGGTGATGTCACCAGGCAGGACAAAGCTCCGTCCCGCCAAAACTGGTTGAAATTTCAGGCGTTCTTTTCAAACAGCTCTTACACTAAAAGGGCATTATCATCATTTTCACAATTTCACAGTATTATTCCAACCTCATAGTGTGGAAGATTTTGACTGCACTGGGCCTTTAATGACTTTCTATATCATTAACATATTTGGTCCCTTGCTGGTTTATACATGATCATATTATAATTTGGCCTCTGGAGTGCTAGGTAAATGAAGGATGTGTGTTATTAATCTATGAGAGTGATTGCGGTTGCGGGAACAACAGAAAAGGGGCTTACTGATTAAAGAGTAGGAAAATATATAACATGCACTTGAGCATGCAGGTATGCACATATCCACCAAGACTTTGAGTTGTGGATCATGTCTCGCGGCAGGAAGCAGCTCACCTGTCAAAACAGTCATGAGCTACAAGACGGCAACTTTCTTTTTTTTATTACCCCCAAAAGCCTCTAATTAATTGAAATGGAGATCAAATCACGCACAATCTGCCTACACCTAGTAGTGAGGAAAACAGATGCTGTGGAATTCACAGGGGGGAGATCAAACGGGTGTCAAAACTTTAAAGCCATGGTGTATTCACTATCTGTGTTGTAATTTATTAATATACAGTGCGTATGCTTAATTTTCAGGATGATAACCAGTTGAAATTATTTTTGGGATATGTAGGGCATTCACCTGTTTCACTGTCCAGTTGGCCTGTGATACCGTACATCTCATTTCATCTCCACATTTCAACTCCCTCTGCAGGGTCATTTGAGATTTCCCCATATCGAAATAACATCACCATTTGACCTTTCAGCTAATCCCAAACAGAACAGAGGGTACCATGCTGGTGACCACACCCCTCACCTGGTGGATGAACACCTGTGCTCCTCTGGGGCTCATGAGAAGCACGGCCCGCCGCAGCGTGTCCCGGTAGCGGTTGAGCTCCTCAGTCCGCATGGTGCTGAACAGGTTGGTGAACACCCTGCTCACATTGCGGTCCACCCTCTGCAGAGACACGTCCAGACCCTGCCGAGACGCCTGGTCCAGGAATGTCTGCAGTCCACGGATGTCTGAAAGAGAAGCAGAGACAAACAGTTGAAAGTACAGCCAAACAACACAGGAACATCAGAGGCAGGTGCAACTGTAACTAAGTTGAACTGATTAACTGATTATTTTATAAAATTTTTGCTCACAACATTGACGTTTAGGTCCAAAAGGCCTTCCTGGAAAAGTGACAGTAGTGCCTCCCTTCTCTAAAGGATATTGGACAGGTTTGTCAGTTCATTCTCCACTCTGGCATGTTCAAGCTATTTCAGTGGCAGTAAATGTGAAAAGCTTTCAGCGATCAGCATCAAACAGCTTTGCTTCCTTTTGTTATAAGCCAAAAAATGTAACATGTTTTAACAGGTGTTTGAATTTCTGTTGTATACCTACCAATGCTTCAGTTTCAATACACAGATTTTCTCTGTTTATAGGTTACAGCCAGTGAAGTTAGTGGCGGGTGTGCATCCCCCAGAGAAATGTGGAGGGAAGCCTCTCCAGAGATGTTGTGCAGAACAGGCAAATTAAAGGGGGAGGGAAGCCGGGATCTCCACAGAGAATTAACAAGCCAACAGCTGTAGCTGCAGCCATGCCAAATGTCAAACTGGATTTTTAAAGAGAGGTGAACCGTGCCATTTGCAAAGAGTGTCTCACTCTGCACAGTGGGAATAGTGGCAATCTTCTCTGTGTGTGGGTTTGTGGTTTTTCCCATTCTTCTCTCATTGCACCTCTAGAGGATTAATTACTTATTCAGGACCCTCATCAGTGTTCAGAGCAGACAGTCCACAGAGGTGGAGTCTCCACACGCATGCACACATGTACGATCACACACATGCACACACGCACACACACATATGCATTGTATATCAGACAGCATATAGCTGCATTCACAAATTCGCTAGAGAGGATAGAGAACTGACAGTGCTAACATACTAGTCAGCCTATTAGGTACACCAACCTGTTCAAGAAAATGGATCGCTCCTACAGACAGTGACCGTGGCTTGCTAAATAAAGCAGGCAGACAGGCAGCAAGACATTCAGTTACTGTTCGATTGAATGTTAGAACCTGCAAAACGAGTGACCTAAGCGACTTTGAGCGTGGTATGATCATCAGTGCCAGGCATGACAGATCCAGTATCTCAGAAATGTCCGGCCTCCTGGGCTTTTCACACACGACAGTGTCTAGGGTTTACCGAGAATGGTGTGACAAACATCCAGCCATAGGCAGTCCTGTGGGAGAAAACAGCTCGTTGATGAGAGAGGTCAAAGGAGAATGGCAAGAATTGTGCAAGTTAACAGGCGAGCCACAAACAGACAAGTAATGTCTCAGGTCAACAGTGGTGCACAGAAAGACATCTCAAACCGCACAACTCGTCTCGAAGAGGCTATTGCAGCAGACGACCACGCAGGGTTCCACTCCTATCAGCTAAAAACAAGAAGAAGCGTCTCCAGAGTTTCCTGTTGCATCATGCTGATGGTGTAAGCAGCATGAGTCCATGGACCCATCCTGAATGGTACAGGCTGGTGGCAGCAGTGTAGTGATGTGGGGAATGTTTTCCTGGCACACTTTAGGTCCCATGATACCAATTGAGCAAAGTGTCTATGCCCCGAATAATTCAGGCTGTTCTGGAGGCAAAGGGGGTCCGACCAGGTACTAGATGGGTGTACCTAATAAGTTGTATGTTGTTGTGTTCATACTGCTCAGGGCCACAAAGGGAAATTACAATAACAATAAAACACTTGACCAAATTCATGCAGCAGACCGACATACTGTGCACATCTGCTTTCTTCCTTGTGCTCTTTTGGTCAGAACTATAGGCCCATGTCTGGCCACAATAACTTCACTCACAATGAACAAATGCACGTAACATTTCTGTTGTACTTTCCAAAATGTACTCTTCAGGATTCATATTTCAGACATTGTATTTTCTCCTGATCCCCAACTCATTTTGAAGCAAAAGTGTGGTGTTTTCTCTCTCTCTTTATTTCTCTCCCCGTCTCGAGTTTACCTAGCCTATTGTGAAACAGGGAAAATAAGTTATTGGTTTCACGATTTCCCTTTGTGAAAAAAACACTTCTGTTTTCATCTTGAAACCAGAGAATGAGAGTAAATGTAATGGACTAGAAATGAGGCCTCAAGGACAATGGACAGGTTTACTCAAGTCATTCCCCAAGGCAAATGTACGGAGAATAACACAACGTCAACTTTGGTGCTGCCTTTAAAAAAAAAAGTTTTCAGTGGCATTTCTCTCATACCACCACAAAATGAATCCTGGATGAAAGGCAGCCATGCAATAGCTCAGGGTGAGGGCCCAGGCTAAGATGGCTGACACTGACTTCAAAGTCCCAGTGCTACACCTAGGGCTGCCTTCCAGAGCACAGCTACACTATCCTGGCCATGGACAGGGGGCAGAAAAGAGGATTAATGGGGAATTATGGGTCAGATTTCTGGACATGTTTTCTCAAGCATCACTTCTGAATACAAATCTGGAATAAATATACTCCATCTCGGAGAGAGAATTCAAGGTCTTGCAGTGAATCTGCTATGAGGCTCAGTTTCATCACACAAAAAAATATTAATAGGCTACCTTATCTTGATTTTTTGGCAAAAAAGAATTGACCAGAAGGTAGCGAGATGTTTTTACATGAGTTCCCATAAGCTGTTTCTCAAACCAAGTATAAGATATCTCTGCAGACCTATTGGAGTATGACAGGCATTATGCATAAATCTGCATTATATCACAGTATGCACAAACACATTTAATAACCTTTGCTTATGATTTAATACACTTGTGGTGAAAATATCTGCAGCATCATTTAGAAAACATTTGCTGTCATAACACCTTGATAAATAAAGTATTGTGGGCAGACAGAAAACAGCACTTGTATCGCATACAGTACATCTTGATGGAAATGTGTTCTATATGCATCAGCCTTTTGTGTACTGAGGCAAATGCCATTACAAAGATAAGACCTCATCCTCCCGTTCCTCTGTCAATCATGATATCAACCTCCATCTATGTTAATGCAGCCTAATTAGATTACTCAGACTCTAATCGACTTCAGTGCCTCTGATCAGAGCTTGACATGCAAGGGCGGTGGAGGCCATGGCATCCTCATTGTGTGTGTGTGTGTGCGTGTGTATGTGTGTGTGTGTGTGTGTGTGTTTGTGTGTGTGTGTGTGTGTGTGTGTGTGTGTGTGTGTGTGTGTGTGTGTGTGTGTGTGTGTGTGTGTGTGTGTGTGTGTGTGTGTGTGTGTGTGTGTGTGTGTGTGTGTGTGTGTGTGTGTACATATACAGGTGTATATGTGGGTGAACTTAAAGGGAAAAAAAATCATGAAAATCATGTCAATTTGGTGAAACACACACACACACACACACACACACACACACACACACACACACAAGCACAAACACACATTGTAAATCAGACAGCATACAGCTGCATGAACAAATTCGCTAGAGAGAATAGAGAAGTGACAGTGCTAACATACATTGTTGTGTTCATACTGCTCAGGGCTACAATAACAAGAAAACACTTGACCAAACTCATGCAGCAGACCGACATAATGTGCACATCTGCTTTCTTCCTTGTGCTCCTTCGGGCAAAACTATAGGCCCATGTCTGGCCACAATAAACTCACTCACAATGAACAAATGCACATAACCTGGAGCGTAATTTCTGTTGTACTGTCCAAACTGTACTCTTCAGTCTATCGATTTGGTGAAAGCCTATTTTCTATCAGTGGGTAAAATAAACAATTTCACCATGATTTAACTTGTGGTCCAACTGTGAAATCAGGAAATCATGTAGGAACTCGCCACACGCTTTTAAAACAATTACCTCTCCAGATCCCCAAATCTGCCAATAGATGGTATGGGCATACTTGTCTAGAACACATCTATCTTCTATATCGTCACGACAAAGTACAGTGCCTTCTGAAAGTATTCATACCCCTTGACTTATTCCACATTTTGTTGTGTTACAGCCTGAATCCAAAATGGATTACACCCATCTACACACAATAGCCCATAATGACAAAGTGAAAACATGTGAGTGGGTTGATTCACTGTTGTGGTCATCCTGTCTGGGTTGGCGCCCCCCCCCCCCCTTGGGTTGTGCCGTGGCGGAGATCTTTGTGGGCTATACTCAGCCTTGTCTCAGGATGGTAAGTTGGTGGTTGAAGATATCCCTCTAGTGGTGTGGGGGCTGTGCTTTGGCAAAGTGGGTGGGGTTATATCCTTCCTGTTTGGCCCTGTCCGGGGGTGTCCTCGGATGGGGCCACAGTGTCTCCTGACCCCTCCTGTCTCAGCCTCCAGTATTTATGCTGCAGTAGTTTATGTGTCGGGGGGCTGGGGTCAGTTTGTTATATCTGGAGTACTTCTCCTGTCCTATTCGGTGTCCTGTGTGAATCTAAGTGTGCGTTCTCTAATTCTCTCCTTCTCTCTTTCTTTCTCTCTCTCGGAGGACCTGAGCCCTAGGACCATGCCCCAGGACTACCTGACATGATGACTCCTTGCTGTCCCCAGTCCACCTGGCCATGCTGCTGTTCCAGTTTCAACTGACCTGAGCCCTAGGACCATGCCCCAGGACTACCTGACATGATGACTCCTTGCTGTCCCCAGTCTACCTGGCCATGCTGCTGCTCCAGTTTCAACTTCCACCTGACTATGCTGCTGCTCTAGTTTCAACTGTTCTGCCTTATTATTATTCGACCATGCTGGTCATTTATGAACATTGAACATCTTGACCATGTTCTGTTATAATCTCCACCCGGCACAGCCAGAAGAGGACTGGCCACCCCACATAGCCTGGTTCCTCTCTAGGTTTCTTCCTAGGTATTGGCCTTTCTAGGGAGTTTTTCCTAGCCACCGTGCTTCTCCACCTGCATTGCTTGCTGTTTGGGGTTTTAGGCTGGGTTTCTGTACAGCACTTTGAGATATCAGCTGATGTACGAAGGGCTATATAAATAAATGTGATTTGATTTGATTTGATTTGATGTATTTAGAAATGGTTGCAAATGTATTGAAAATTAAATAACTAATTTACATGAGTATTTACACCCGAGTCAATCACCTTAAGGCGGTGATTACAGCTGCGAGTGTTTCTGGGTGTCTAAGAGCTTTGCAAACGTGGATTATACAATATTTGCACATTATTCTTTTTTAAATTTGTTGTTGATCATTGTTAGACAGCCATTTTAAAGTCTTGCCATAGATTTTCATGCAGATTTAAGTCAAAACTGTAATTAGGCCACTCAGTGTCTTCTTGGTAAACAAGTCCAGTGTATATTTGGTCTTGTGTTTTAGGTTATTGTCTTGCTGAAATATTAATTGGGCTCGCAGTGTCTGCTGGAACGTAGACTGAACCAGGTTTTCCTCTAGGATTTTGCCCATGCTTAGCTCTTTTTAATCAAAAATAAAACCCTAGTCCTTGCCAATGACAAGCATACCCATAACATGACACAGCTACCACCATGCTTGAAAATATGAAGAGCGGTACTCAGGGAAGTGTTGTACTTGCTCCAAACATAGCTCTTTGTATTCAGGACAAAAAGCTCTTTGTATTCAGGACAAAAAGCTCTTTGTATTCAGGACAAAAAACGGCCGTTTTACTATTGCAAACACGATCAATGTTTTGGAATATTTTTATTCTCGACAGGCTTCCTTCTTTTCACTCATTTAGGTTAGTATTGTGGAGTAACTACAATGGTGTTGATCAATCCTCAGTTTTCTCCTATCACAACTGTTAAACTCTGTAACTGTTTTAAAGTCACCGTTGGCCTTATCGTGAAATCCTTCAGCGGTTTCTGTCCTCTTCTTTCCAATGGCTGCCCTTCAGGACATCTACAGCACCCAGTGTCACAAGAAGGCCAAGAAAATCATAAAGGACCTCAGCCACCCAAGCATGAGCCTGTTAATAACTACGTTATCATCCAGAAGACAAGGTCAGTACAGGTGCATCAATGCTGGGACTGAGAGAATGAAAAAGCTTCTATCTCAAGGCCGTCAGACTGTTATTAAATAGCCATCACTAGCCGGCCTCCACCCAGTACCCTGCCCTGAACTTAGTCACTGCCACTAGTCGGCTACTACCCAGTTACTCAACCCTGCACCTTAGAGGCTGCTGCCCTTTGCACATAGACATGGAACAAAGGTCACTTTAATAATGGAACACTGGTCACTTTAATAATGTTTATGTACTGTTTTACACATTTAATATATATATATATATATATATATACAGTGCCTTGCGAAAGTATTTGGCCCCCTTGAACTTTGCGACCTTTTGCCACATTTCAGGCTTCAAACATAAAGATATAAAACTGTCTTTTTTGTGAAGAATCAACAACAAGTGGGACACAATCATGAAGTGGAACGACATTTATTGGATATTTCAAACTTTTTTAACAATTCAAAAACTGAAAAATTGGGCGTGCAAAATTATTCAGCCCCCTTAAGTTAATACTTTGTAGCGCCACCTTTTGCTGCGATTACAGCTGTAAGTCGCTTGGGGTATGTCTCTATCAGTTTTACACATCGAGAGACTGAACATTTTTCCCATTCCTCCTTGCAAAACAGCTCGAGCTCAGTGAGGTTGCATGGAGAGCATTTGTGAACAGCAGTTTTCAGTTCTTTCCACAGATTCTCGATTGGATTCAGGTCTGGACTTTGACTTGGCCATTCTAACACCTGGATATGTTTATTTTTGAACCATTCCATTGTAGATTTTGCTTTATGTTTTGGATCATTGTCTTGTTGGAAGACAAATCTCCGTCCCAGTCTCAGGTCTTTTGCAGACTCCATCAGGTTTTCTTCCAGAATGGTCCTGTATTTGGCTCCATCCATCTTCCCATCAATTTTAACCATCTTCCCTGTCCCTGCTGAAGAAAAGCAGGCCCAAACCATGATGCTGCCACCACCATGTTTGACAGTGGGGATGGTGTGTTCAGGGTGATGGGCTGTGTTGCTTTTACGCCAAACATAACGTTTTGCATTGTTGCCAAAAAGTTCAATTTTGGTTTCATCTGACCAGAGCACCTTCTTCCACATGTTTGGTGTGTCTCCCAGGTGGCTTGTGGCAAACTTTAAACAACACTTTTTATGGATATCTTTAAGAAATGGCTTTCTTCTTGCCACTCTTCCATAAAGGCCTGATTTGTGCAATATACGACTGATTGTTGTCCTATGGACAGAGTCTCCCACCTCAGCTGTAGATCTCTGCAGTTCATCCAGAGTGATCATGGGCCCCTTGGCTGCATCTCTGATCAGTCTTCTCCTTGTATGAGCTGAAAGTTTAGAGGAACGGCCAGGTCTTGGTAGATTTGCAGTGGTCTGATACTCCTTCCATTTCAATATTATCGCTTGCACAGTGCTCCTTGGGATGTTTAAAGCTTGGGAAATCTTTTTGTATCCAAATCCGGCTTTAAACTTCTTCACAACATTATCTCAGACCTGCCTGGTGTGTTCCTTGTTCTTCATGATGCTCTCTGCGCTTTTAACGGACCTCTGAGACTATCACAGTGCAGGTGCATTTATACGGAGACTTGATTACACACAGGTGGATTGTATTTATCATCATTAGTCATTTAGGTCAACATTGGATCATTCAGAGATCCTCACTGAACTTCTGGAGAGAGTTTGCTGCACTGAAAGTAAAGGGGCTGAATAATCTTGCACGCCCAATTTTTCAGTTTTTGATTTGTTAAAAAAGTTTGAAATATCCAATAAATGTCGTTCCACTTCATGATTGTGTCCCACTTGAGGTTGATTCTTCACAAAAAAATACAGTTTTACAGTGCCTTGCGAAAGTATTCGGCCCCCTTGAACTTTGCGACCTTTTGCCACATTTCAGGCTTCAAACATAAAGATATAAAACAGTATTTTTTGAATACTTAGGTAAATTAGGTATTTCTTTTTTCATAAAGTATGAAGTATTGTGTTTCGACTGATGAGGAAAAAAACTACTTAATCCGTTTTAGAATAAGACTGTAATGTTTAAAAAGAGGTGTGAATACCTTCCCGAATGCACTGTATATACAAAAGTATGTGGACACCCCATCAAATTAGTGGATTCGGCTATTTCAGTGACACCCGTTGCTGATGGGTGTGTAAAATCGAGCACACAGCCATGCAATCTCCATAGGGAAACATTGGCAGTAGAATGGCCTTACTGAAGAACTCAGTGACTTTCAACGTGGCACCGTCATAGGATGCCACCTTTCCAACAAGTTCAGTTGGTCAAATTTCTGCCCTGCTAGAGCTGCCCCGGTCAACTGTAAGTGCTGTTATTGTGAAGTGGAAACGGCTCAGCTGTGAATTGGTAGGCCAGACAAGCTCACAGAACAGGACTGCCGAGTGCTGAAGCGCATAGCGCATAAAAATCATCTGTGCTCTGTTGCAACACTCACTACAGAGTTCCAAACTGCCTCTGGAAGCAACGTCAGCACAATAACTGTTTGTCGGGAGCTTCATGAAATGGGTTTCCATAGCCGAGCAGCTGCACACAAGCCTAAGATCAGCATGTGCAATGCTCACCGCCAGCTGACTCTGGAGCAGCGGAACTGCGTCCTCTGGAGTGATGAATCACGCTTCACCATCTGGAAGTCTGACGGGTGAATCTGGGTTTGGCGGATTCCAGGAGAGAGAACGCTTCCTGCCCGAATGCAGAGTGTAAAGTTTGGTGGAGTAATAATGGTCTGGGGCTGTTTTTCATGGTTTGGGCAAGGCCCCTTAGTTCCAGTGAATGGAAATCTTAACTCTACAGCATACAATGACATTCTAGACGATTCTGTGCTTCCAACTTTGTGGCAACAGTTTGGGGAAGGCACTTCACTGTTTCAGCATGACAATGTCTCCATGAACAACGTGAGGATCATAAAGAAATGGTTTGCCAAGATCGGTGTGGAAGAACTTGACTGGCCTGCAGAGAGCCCTGACCTCAACCCCATCAAACACCTTTGGGATGAATTGGAACGCCGACTATGAGCCAGGCCTAATTGCCCAACAATAGTGCCCGACCTCACTAATGCTCTTGTTGCTGAATTGTAGTCCCCGCAGCAATGTTCAAAATTTCAGTGGAAAGCCTCCCAGAAGAGTGGAAGCTATTATAGCAGCAAGGGGGGGGGGGGCAACTCCATGTTAATGCCCATGTTTTTTTTAATGAGATGTTAGACTGTCCCGTTCTGACCTTTATTTCCTTTGTTTTGTCATTATTTAGTATGGTCAGGGCGTGAGTTGGGGTGGGCAGTCTATGTTTGTTTTTCTATGATTTGGGATTTCTATGTTTCGGCCTAGTATGGTTCTCAATCAGAGGCAGGTGTCATTAGTTGTCTCTGATTGAGAATCATACTTAGGTAGCCTTGGTTTCACTGTTTGTTTGTGGGTGATTGTCTATGTTAGTTGCTTGTGTCAGCACAGTTCTCATTATAGCTTCATGGTCATTATTCCTTTATTGTTTTGCATAGTTTTTATTCAGTGTTCAGTGCTTTCTTTAATTTAAAAAATCATCATGAACGCCAACAGACATGGCAACTCTGCGCTAGCTCCTAAGCACCTTTACTGTATTTATATCATGAACGCTGCGCTTTGGTCCGCTTCATACGACGACCGTGACATAGACGAGCAGGTGTGGACATACTTTTGGTAAATTAGTGTATGTGTATGTGACCAATATATTTTATTTAGTTAGGAAGGAAGGATGTCTGTATATTTGTAGTGACTGTGTGTATTAATACAGCATCCAAAGTGTAAGGAATGACTTCACCATGCTCAAAGGCATATTCAGTGTCTTTTTTAATTATTTTTTATTTTAACCCATCCACCAATAGGTCTTTGTGAGGCATTGGAAAACGTCCCTGGTCGACTGGGGGACCTTACAGATAATTGCATGCGTGTGGTACAGAGATGAGGTAGTCATTCAAAACTAATGTTAAACACTATTATTGCACACACAGTAAGTCCATGCAACTTGTTATGTGACTTGTTAAGCAAATTGTTTTTTATCCTGAACTTTAGACCTGCCATAACAAAGGGGAAAAATACTTGTTAATGCAACACATTTTAGCTTTACTTTTTTAATGAATTTGTTAATTCTAAAAGCGTAATTCCACTTTGACTTTATGGGGTATTGTGTGTAGGCCAGTGACACAAAAGCAACATTTAGTGCATTTTAAATTCAGGCTGTAGCACTAAAAGGTCAAAGGGTGGGAATACTTTCTGAAGGTACTTCATACACTGAGTATACAAAACATTAAGAACATCTGCTCTTTCCATAGTTAGACTTCTTTTAAAGATATCGGGCCCAAAAATGGTTACTGTTGTACACCACTACATTTAGTGAAAAATAATCAAATGGATACAATACTTTGAACTGTCTCTGACTTTCTTTATGCATTAAAGGGATACTTCAGGATTTTGGCAATGAGGCACTGTATCTACTTCCCCAGAGTCAGATGAACTTGTGGATAGTTTTTTTTAAAGTCTCTAGCATCCTAATGCTAACTGGAAGTTGTGCTAGCGCTAGGTAGCAACTACCTTCAAACTGCACGCAGAGACATGCAATTTTAATTCACAAGTTTATCTGACTCGATAAGTCTATAACGGGCCTCATTGCCAAAATCCCAAAGTATCCCTTTAAGGCCAATCTCCTGCGATGTGCGGCAGCTAAATCAATCTCCCACCTAATACCAGTCTAATACCTCCTCCTCTGAGAAGATAGCAGGCCATAAAGAGGGCAGTGACAGATGTCCCACTCCACACTCATTATGAATCCCAGGTAATCTCGACACCGCCCAGGGAGGAGCACGCATCCAGGGCCAGTTTTGATTCACTACAAAAAATGTGACTTTATTTAGGTATTATACACTGAGTGTACAAAACATTAGGAACACCTAATATTGGGACGCATCCCCTTTTCCCCTCAGAACAGCCTCAATTCTTCAGGGCATAGACTACAAGGTGTCGAAAGCATTCCACAGGGATGCTGGCCCGTGTTGACTCCAATGCTAGTAAGATGACGCCGACAGACATGGCAACTCTGCGCTAGCTCCTAAGCTGTATTTTGTTTTTTTGTCTATTATTTCAAACATTATAAGCCCAGAACGTTTTTGTGTTATTACATACAGGTGGAAAGAACTTTTGGATATCCGAGCGGGGGTAACTCACCAGAATTACGACCGGGAAAATGACTTTCCCAAATTTGATCCTTTGTTTGAACCCCCAGGGCAATTGAACTTATCCCAGAGAATGCTCCAAGACGCCGCCAGTGGAGAAGAGGTATTCGGAGAGGACTTCTAGTCTGACTCAGGAAGTATATTACTCGCTAATGTTCAGCGACAATAAAGTAGAGGAGCTCAGGGCAAGGATCTCCTTCCAGAGTGACATCAGAAACTGTAACATACTCTGTTTCACAGAATCATGGCTCTCACCGGATATACTGTCTCTGTCCATACAGCCAGCTGGGTTCTCAGTAAATCACGCAGACAGGAATAAAGTACTTGTGTATGTTTCATTATTAACCAACTCATGGTGTGATTGTGATAACATACAAAAACTTAAGTAATTTTGTTCGCCCGACCTACAATACCTCACAATCAGATGCCGACCTTATCACCTCCCAAGATAGTTCTCTCCAGTTATATTCACAGCCGTGTATATTCCCCCTCTAGCCGATACAACTACGGCCCTCAAGGAACTACACTGGACTTTATGAAAACTGGAAACCACATATCCTGAGGCCGCATTTACTGTAGCTGGGGATTTAAACAAAGCAAATTTGAGGAAAATGCTACCGAAGTTCTATCAACACATTGACTGTAGTACTCGCACTGGGAAAGCACTAGATCACTGCTATTCTCTCTTATGGGATGCCTACAAGGCCCTCCCCAGCCCTCCTTTCAGCAAATCAGATAACGACTCAATTTTGCTCCTCCCTTCTTATAGGCAGAAACTCAAAAAGGATGTACCAATGTACCAGTATTGTACCAGTATTCAACGCTGGTCTGACCAATTGGAATCCATGCTTCAAGATTGTTTTGATCACGCGGACTGGGATATGATCCGCGTAGCCTCAGAAAATAACATTGATGTATACACGGACACGATGACTCATCAAGATGAGTTCATTAGGAAGTGTATAGGGGATGTTGTTCCCACTGTGACTATTAAAACCTACCCAAACTGGAAACCGTGGATAGATGGTAGCAAACCTCTCCCTCAACCACCACATTTAACCATGGCAAGGTGACTGGGAATATGGTTGAATACAAACAGCATAGTTATTCCCTCCGTAAGGCAATCAAACAGGTAAAACATAAGTACAGAGACAAAGTGGAGTCACAATTCAATGGCTCAGACATGAGATGTATGTGACAGGGTCTACAGACAATCACGGATTACACCGTGAACACCGATGTCTTTCTCCCAGACAAGCGAAACACCTTCTCCGCCCACTTTGAGGTAAACACAGTGCCATCGATGCAAACCATTTCCATGGAGTGTGGGCTCTCGTTCCCCATGGTCGGTGTGAGTAAGACATTTAAGCGTGTTAATCTTTTGCATGTAGGGGGAAGTATTATCGTTTTTGGCTAAAAAACGTGCCATTTGAAACTGCCTATTTCTCAGCCCCAGAAACGAGAATATGCATATAATTGTCAGATTAGGATAGAAAACACTCTAAAGTTTCCAAAACTGTAAAAATATTGTCTGTGAGTATAACAGAACTGATGAAAATCCAATCAGGAAGTGCATCTTATTTTGAAACCTCTGTTCCTATGCATGCCTATCCTCCATTTAAAGGGATATCAACCAGAGTCCTTTTTCTATGGCTTCCCTAAGGTGTCAACAGTGTTTAGACATAGTTTTAGGCTTTTATTTTGAAAAATGAGGGTGAAACATCACATTGTGTAAGTGGATAGGTGGGGGCTCTCAGAGTAAGTTTTGCGCTACAGAGTAAAGCGGCCATTGTTTCTCCCGGTGTTATTGAAAAACCTACACACCCGGTTTATATATTTTCGAATATATATTTTAAAAACCACCAGGATTGATTATAACATTTTTTGACATTGTTTCTGTGGACATTATGGATATTATTTGGAATTTTCGTCTGCATTGTGGTGACCGCTCTTTCCTGTGGATTTCTGAACATAACGCGACAAACAAACAGAGGTATTTTGGGTATAAAAATAATCTTTATGGAACAAAAGAAACATTTGTTGAGTAACTGGGAGTCTCGTGAGTGAAAACATCCGAAGATCATCAAAGGTAAATGATTCATATGATAGATTTTCGTGACCTAGCTACTTAATGCTTAGTGTACATAATGTTTTGTTATGCTATCGATACACAAACGCTTGGATTGCTTTCGCTGTAAAGCATAATTTCAAAATCTGAGACGACTGGTGGTTTAACAAAAGGCTAAACTGTGTTTTGCAATATTGCACTTGTGATTTCATGAATATGAATATCTTTTAGTAATATTATTTGTCTGTGGCGCTATGCTAATCAGCGGTTGCTGATGAAAATGATCCCGCTAACGGGATGGGTAGCGTCAAAAAGTTTACCCTCACAAGGCTGCCGGTCCAGACGGCATCACTAGCTGCGTCCTGAGAGCATGTGCAGACCAGCTGGCTGGAGGGTTTATGGACATATTCAATATTTTTCCTTATCCCAGTTTGCTGTCGCCACTTCCTTCAAGATATCCACCGTTGTTCCTGAACCCAAGAAAGCAAAGGTGACTGAAATAAATGACTATCACCCCGGAGCACTCACTTCTGTAATCATGAAGTACTTTGAGAGGCTAGTTAAGGATCATATCACCTCTACCTACCTTACCCTAGACTCACTTCAATTTGCTCTCCGCCCCAATAGATCCACAGATGATGCAATCACCATTGCACCTCACACTGCCCTATCCCATCTGGACAGAAGGAATACCTATGTAAGAATGCTGTTCATTGACTATAGCTCAGCCATAGTATCCTCCAAGCTCATCATCAAGCTTGGGGCCCTGGGTCCGAACCCTGCCCTGTGCAACTGGATCCTGGACTTCCTGACGGGCCGCCCCAGGTGGTGAAGGTAGGAAACAACCCCTCCACTTAACTGATCCTCAACACAAGGGCTCCACAAGTGAACATGCTCAGCCCCCTCCTCTACTCCCTGTCCATCCATGACTGTGTGGCCACACACGCCTCCAACTCTATCATGAAGTTTGCAGATGACACAACAATAGTAGGCCTGATTACCACCAATGACCCGACAGCCTACAGGGAGGAGGTGAGTGTTCTTGTGGAGTGGTGCCAGGAAAATAACCTCTCCCTCAACGTCAACAAAACTAAGGAACTGATTGTGAACTTCACTGACGATCTGAAATGGTTTACCAACACAGACAATGTAGTGAAGAGGCACAACACCACCTCATCAACCTCAGAAATTTGGCTTGGCCCCTAAGACTCTCACAAACTTTTACAGATGAGAGCATCTTTTCGGGCTATATCACCGCCTGGTAAATCAACTGTACTGCCCGAAACTGCAGGGCTCTCCAGAGGGTGGTGTGTTCTGCCCAACGCATCACAGGGTGCAGACTGCCTGCTCTCCAGGACACCTACATCACCCGATGTCACACGAAGGCCAAAAAGATCTTGAAGGACATCAACCACCCGAGCCACGGCCTGTTCACCCCGCTATGATCCAGCTGGGACTGAGAGACTGAAAAACAGCTTCTATCTCAAGGCCGTCAGACTGTTAAATAGCCATCATTAGCCGGCTACCACCTGGTAACTCAACCCTGCACCTTCCAGGTGTCACGTTCTGACCATAGTTCTTTTGTGTTTTCTTTGTTTTAGTGTTGGTCAGGACGTGAGCTGAGTGGGCATTCTATGTTGTGTGTCTAGTTTTCCCATTTCTATGTTTGGCCTGATATGGTTCTTAATCAGAGGCAGGTGTTAGTCATTGTCTCTGATTGGGAACCATATTTAGGTAGCCTGTTTTTGTTGGGTTTTGTGGGTGGTTGTTTCCTGTCTTCTGTCTTTGTGTCTATGCAACAGATAGGACTGTTTCGGTTTTTCAAATTTTTGTTTTGGTATTTTGTAGTGTTCACGTTTATTGTCTTTAGTAAACATGTTGAACACTAACCACGCTGCGCTTTGGTCCGATCCTTCGTCCACAGAAGAAAGCCATTACACCAGGTTGCTGCTTTATATACATAGACATAGAATCACTAGTCACTTTATTAATGGAACACTAGTTACTTTAAAATATATATATTAATAATGTTTACATTCTGCTTTAATAATTTCATATGTACAGTTGAAGTCGGAAGTTTACATACACTAACAGGCTGACTACACCACTCACGTCACGTGCATGAGCGTTGCAAACTAAATTTTGAAATCTATTTGATTCAATTATTGCACCCACACTGCTCGTGCACGCCAACGAGTGTCTGCGTTGCCAAGGGCTAAAATAGAAGTCAGTTCTATTTCTGACGCAAATCACGCTGCAAGTCCTGCCTCTCCCATCTCCTCATTGGTTTATAGAAGCAGGTACCCACGTGCCATCTCCTCATTGGTTATACCCATGTGGGTGACTGAAAGACGAACGAGGTCAGTGGCGGTAATACACATAATTTATGAAAGTTGCCAATCGCAATATAAAGTCAAGAGCAGAAAAGGCCTGGAAGGAGGAGAGATGACTATAAACGATTCGGTTGACCGTGTTATGTGTGGATTAACTGGCGGAGTAGAGGACCTTGTGCATTTCAGGTAAAATAACAACTCAATGTTTATATCCCAGGACAAATTAGCTAGCAACAGCAAGCTAGCCATAAAGGACAAATAAACTAGCAAGTGCAAGCTAGCTAGCTAAATTGCCGGAAATGTTTAATGCTTTTCGACCTGTCCCCAAAATAATATAATTCGTTCAGACTTTGTTTTAATATTTTAACCTGCATGTCGGGATCGCGTTTGGTGTGGGGGACAAAATAGATTTATGCACGATGGCGCACGATGGTGCTCGCTCGCAGCCAGTTTGGGTTCCGTGTTAGGTTGGAGTCATTAAAAAACAACTCCAAAAATGTCTTATTAACAAATTATAGTTTTGGCAAGTCGGTTAGGATATCTACTTTGTGCATGATGCAAGTAATTTTTACAGACAGATTTTTTCACTAATAATTCACTGTATCACAATTCCAGTAGTGTCAGAAGATTACATACACGAAGACTGTCCCTTTAAACAGCTTGGAAAATTCCAGAAAATGATGTCATGGCTTTAGAATCTTCTGATAGGCTAACTGACATCATTTGAGTCAATTGAGGTGTACCTGTGGATGTATTTCAAGGCCTACCTTCAAACTCAGTGCCTCTTTGCTTGACATCATGGGAAAATCAAAGGAAATCAGCCAAGACCTCAGAAAAAAATTGTAGACCTCCACAAGTCTGGTTCATCCTTGGGAGAAATTTCCAAACTCCTGAAGGTACCACGTTCATCTGTACAAACAATAGTACACAAGTATAAACACCATGGTACCACGCAGCCGCCATACCGCTCAGGAAGGAGACGCGTTCTGTCTCCTAGAGATGAATGTACTTTGGTGTCAAAAAGTGCAAATCAATCCCAGAACAACAGCAAATGACCTTGTGAAGATGCTGGAGGAAACAGGTACAAAAGTATCTATATCCACAGTAAAATGAGTCCTATATCGACATTACATGAAAGTCCACTCAGCAAGGAAGAAGCCACGCTCCAAAACCGCCATAAAAAAGCCAGAATACGGTTTGCAACTTCACATGGGGACAAAGATCGTAGTTCTCTGGTCTGATGAAAAAAATATATAACTGTTTGGACATAATGACCATTGTTATGTTTGGAGGAATAAGGTAGAGGCTTGCAAGCCGAAGTACACCATCCCAACCGTGAAGCACGGGGGTGGCAGCATCATATTGTGGGGGTGCTTTGCTGCAGGAGGGACTGGTGCACTTCACAAAATAGATGGCATCATGAAGTAGGAAAATTATGTGGATATATTGAAGCAACATCTCAAGACATCAGTCAGGAAGATGAAGCTTGGTCACAAATGGGTTTTCCAAGTTGACAATTTTTATTTTATTTTACCTTTATTTAACTAGGCATGTCAGTTAAGAACAAATTCTTATTTTCAATGACGGCCTAGGAACAGTGGGTTAACTGTACCTTGTCAGCTCGGGGGTTTGAACTTGCAACCTTCCGGTTACTAGTCCACCACTCTAACCACTAGGCTACCCTGCCGCCCCGACAATGACCCCAGGCATACTTCCAAAGTTGTGGCAAAATGGCTTAAGGACAACAAAGTCAAGGTATTGGAGTGGCCATCACAAAGCCCTGACCTCAATCCTATAGAAAATTTGTGGGCAGAACTGAAAAAGTGTGTGCGAGCAAGGAGGCCTACAAACCTGACTCAGCTACACCAGCTCTGTCAGGAGGAATTGGCCAAAATTCACCCAACTTATTGTGGGAAGCTTGTGGAATGCTACCCAAAACGTTTGACCCAAGTTAAAGAATTTAAAGGCAATGCTACCAAATACTAATTGAGTGTATGTAAACTTCTGACCCACTGGGAATGTGATGAAAGAAATAAAAGCTGAAATAAATCATTCTCTCTACTATTATTCTGACATTTCACATTCTTAAAATAAAGTGGTGATCCTTACTGACCTAAGACAGGGCATTTTTACTAGGATTAAATGTCAGGAATTGTGAACAACTGAGTTTAAATGTATTTGGCTAAGCTGTATGTAAATTTCCACTGTATTTTGTCAATGACACTCCGACATTGCTCGTCCTGATATTTATATATTTATTAATTCCATTATTTTACTTTTAGATTCATTTTTATTGTTGTGATTTGTTAAATATTACTGCACTGTTGGAGCTAGGAACACAAGCATTTCGCTACATTCGCAATAACATCTGTTAAATATGTGTATGTGACCAATAACATTTGATTTCATTTGATTTGATGCTTCAAACAAGTTGTCTGGATGTCCTTGGGTAGTGTATCATTCTTGATACATGTGGGAAACAATTGAGAGTGAAAAACCCAGCAGCGTTGATGTTCTTGACCCACTCAAACCAGTGCGCCTGGCCCCTACTACTATATCCCGTTCACAGACACTTAAATATTTTGTCTTGCCCATTTACCCTCTGAATGGCACATATGCACAATTCATATCTCAATTGTCTCAAGGTTTAAAAATCCTTCTTTAATCTGTCTGCTCCCCTTCATCTACACTGATTGAAGTGGATTTAACAGGTGACATCAATAAGGGGTCATAGATTTCACTTGGATTCACCTGGTCAGTCTATGTCATGGAAAGAGCACAGGTTTCTAATGTTTTGTACTCTCAGTGTATATGCACATTCCAATAGCCTTTCTCAATATTTAAATGTTTTCACTTTATTGTTTTCAAAGTAAATGTTAGTTTTAAAAGATGCCTGCCGTTTTTGCTAGTTTTCTCTTCTTCTTGGTCAGTTGATGTCATTGATTGAGAAGATATTTGTTTTCACCTGGCATCACAGGTTTGTTGCTGATCAAGACAGGGATAGAAACCAGCAAAGGGTTCAGTCAAGAGGGACTGAGGAGAGAAACAGTTGATAACAAAAGTGACCTGATTTGACTTCCACTGAAAACACCACAATGGTTTCTATTATCGTGCATTCAACCCAACAATGACATTTTTGCCTCTCGAAAGAGTCCCAGCACAGATCCAGTACAACACGTCTTCTAAACTGTCTCTTGGTTGTGGTCAAAAGTCTAATGTAAACACACTACTTTATATTCGTCAATGTCACTTCACTGCAAGACGGCAAGCAGAGTAGAGGAGAGGGTAGAATGAATGATTCACTTCGTTTTTCTGTTCTCTGTCTGCTTTGGTGACTGCAGAAGGCGTGATCCGTAAATGCAAACTGAAGGAAGTTAGTTTTTCGGTTGAAGCGTTACGTTTTTCTCTTTACTCCTCAAAATTGACTCTATTTGTGGGCTTTTCAAAGTAAAAAATAGCAGAAACATCAGTGTACTCTGTTGATGATTCATGGTCCAAGAACAGGGATGAAAGTTTGCAGGGATAGGACAGTATTTGCCAGACAGAGGGTATTTATATAAAACATGTGTACTTCACTGTGTTCTTATTTCAACTACTGCACGTCCCTGCAATGCTACCAATCTGGTGAGATGCAGGTCACTTCCCAAATAAAAAGCAGCATCATTCTCCAAATGACAACTGTTGGAGATGTTTATACAGTACATGCATACATGGGATTACAATCTACTTTGCATGAACATGCAAGAAAATATAATTTTCAAATTGTAATAATCTGGGTGGGACACTAGTCCTCTAGCACTTGTAGGCAAACAATGTGGAAACTATCGTTAACACATTTTCATGTGAATATTCTAAAATCTGCATTAAAAAAATATGCACATATTCACATCAGAGATGTTTTCATCAAATTAACTTGTTGAGGATAGAACGCATTTTCATCTCTAATGATGGTTTTCCCATGAAAAATGTTTGCCTTATATAGTGAGTGTGCCCACTCTGGTATTGTCATGTAGCCAACAGCTCACAGATACAGTGGTTGTAGGACTATAAATCTAATGTAATCAATATTTATTTGTCAAATGTGCCGAATACAACAGGTATAGTAGACCTTACTGTGAAATGCTTACTTATAAGCCCTTAACCAACAATGCAGTTAAGAAAATTAGAGGTAATCAAATATTTACTACATAAACGATAGTTTTAAAAAAAGTAACACAATAAAATAAAAACAACGAGGCTATATACAAGGGGTACTGGTACTGAGTCAATGTGCGGGGGTACAGGTTAGTTGAGGTAATTGAGGTAATATGTACATGTATGTAGGGGGAAAGTTACTATGCATAGATAATAAACAACAAGTAGGAGGGTACATGATGAGATTATTAGGGACAAAAGTATTTATTATTTATATTTGTCCAGCGGCAGCCAAGCATCGATGATCATGTCACCAGAATAAAACCCTCAATATTAATTGGAAAGGAGCATCACCTTGCACTTTCACCACCCTGTAAAGTTCATCATCATTTATTTAATCTGTAGCTGTAACGGATTTCCTCTTCCTCGTCTGAGGAGGAGTAGCAAGGATCTGACCAATACGCAGCGTGGTAAGTGTCCATGATACTTTAATAGTCACTGAACACGACAAAATACAAAAATAACAAAGTGAATGAAAACAAAAACTGAAACAGTCCTGAATAGTGACACAAACAACAAAACAGGAAACAATCACCCACCAAACACAGGTGGGAAAAGGCTGCCTAAGTATGATTCTCAATCAGAGACAACTAACGACACCTGCCTCTGATTGAGAACCATACCAGGCCAAACACAAAACACAACATAGAAAAACAAACATAGACAACCCACCCAACTCACGCCCTACTAAAACAAAGACATAACAAAAGAACTAAGGTCAGAACGTGACAGTAGCCTAATAAACTGCATGCTTTCCCGATGAGTCATAGTGGGAGGACCACACAACATGTCTTCTCATGACTCCAAGTTTACTTCGATATAATGGTTATTATATCAATATTTGTGCATATGTTTCCACCAACATTTCTCACATAATGAATTTTCCAGACACAAAAAGATCCCACCTTGTCTAGCTTATTTTGTTTTGTCAACATTTGGAAAGATTACAGACAAATTAGCTTTTTCCATCAGGCCTGTCATGACATTTTTTATGTACTTTACTTGCATAAAAAGTTTGGAAACCTGGTTAGTAACACACATCATTTAACACTGTCTGAGTTTACCCCATAGGACACAAAACCAGCTGCTTTAACAGAGATAAAAGCAAACAGCCAAACAGTCCGTGTGACAACATGACTGTAGCAACTCTAGTCTAAACACAACATCCACTGACCGTAGCCATCTAAGGACAAACTCCCATTCTAGTCCATTTCAGCACTTCTGCAGATTCACTGCTACCATAACAGATTTAAAGCTGAGATAGCCTAAATCCCCACTTCACTAGCTATCGATGCTCCATTAATGCCTACTTTCCAACAGAATAAGGACATGAGAGCTATACCAAATGCAATGGAGCTATGGGCTATGGACCAAAGTTTGATATCAAACGTATGTTTGGAATAGTGTTCATGTTTTTTCTGACTGCTTGACACGACTTTGGCCTGTTCAGGTTAGGCCAAGTCTTGGCACTATGATTTGCACAATGTTAGAAAAGAAGCATGTCATATATACCACAGCTTAGTTCTTAAATCTTAATAACGGATTAGCCTACACATCAGAGGAGGCTGGTGTGAGGAGCTATAGGAGGACGTGCTCTTTGTAATGTCTGGAATGGAATAAATACTTTTTTCCTCAATTAAGTATCCACAGATGTAGGCTCTTCGACCTATAATGTCAAGACTAAATAATCCTGCAGCAACAGGGTTTGAACGTAGTCCGTAATGTTGCATGATCGGCGGTTAGGCTATTAACTGGCCAAAAGTAGGCTACATGAAAAGTGCAATACTGTTAATATAACCAAGTTTTACTGTGGGTTTTCAGTGAATTTATGTAAATCACAAAGCTCATCGTTGAGAGGAGGGGTGCTGTGGGATTAATCGTGATACTTCAAGAAGAGGTGGGTTTTCAGAAGATAGGCAGGGACTCTGCTGTCCTAATGTCAGGGGGAAGCTCGTTCTACCATTGGGGTGCCTGGAGGGAGAAGAGATTTGACTGGGATGAGCGGGTGCTGACCCCCATATGGTCAAGAACCAGAGGTGTCCGAAAAGAGTGTTGGGGTGTAGGGTTTGAGCATAGCCTGAAGGTAGGGAGGGCAAAGCACCACTGCAACGTGCAACATTTTAACTCGAACACCGCAGCAAAAGCTAACTCCTTACTCCACTCTTCTTTCGCTTTCATCAGCATTAGGCTATAACACATTGAGTCTGTTATTAAAGAATGTGAAACAGTATTGTCTATGTTTACTAATGCCTGATTGGGTTCATGAGTCTGTTATTAAAGAATGTGAAACAATGTGTATATTTACTGCTTTCTATTCAATCATGTATGGTTATAAATATTGTTTTTATTTTCATTCATAAGGTCAGAACATTATATATATAGCCTACAGAAATAAAATTAATTGTGTTCATATGGGCAGAATATTGTAGCCTAGACCTATATATATTTGTTCATATGAGCAGAATATTGTAGCCTAGACCTATATATATTTGTTAATATGAGCAGGATATTGTAGCCTAGACCTATATATATTTGTTCATATGAGCAGAATATTGTAGCCTAGACCTATATATATTTGTTCATATGAGCAGAATATTGTAGCCTAGACCTATATATATTTGTTCATATGAGCAGAATATTGTAGCCTAGACCTATATATATTTGTTAATATGAGCAGAATATTGTAGCCTAGACCTATATATATTTGTTCATATGAGCAGAATATTGTAGCCTAGACCTATATATATTTGTTCATATGAGCAGAATATTGTAAATACATCTGTTTATATGGTTATGTTAAAGCTGAAGGCTATGTATTTTAGTTGTATCTATTTTTAACACCATCCATTAACACCAACCATTCACTATAAACAATTTATTTATGAATAAATAAGCTTGTTTGATGAGGCAAAAATAATTAAGCCTAAAACATTTATTTAAAATAACATTTTAAAAAAAATCAACATTCCAATGTTGAATCTCTCAGGTATATTTTTTGATTGAAAATGGGAACAATGGGAGATGGACAAATACTGATTTCAAAACAAAATTGATTACATTATAATTCATATTATCAAGACATGACGTAAGTATCAACATAGTTTTAAAAGATGCCCTTGCCTTAAAGTTGAACCTCGGATAGATCTTCAGTATAATAGCCTATACAGTCAACAGAAAATATGGTATTCTGTTCTTTTGAAATAGAACAGAAATAGAACATAATGACACTAAATTAAACAGAGGCCAAATGGATTTTATGATATTGTCCTATATTACATTTAGTTATTAGACTCTTAAAATGTAAAGGAAAAGACAGACATTTTATATAATCATTTGATTTCTGTGGTCCAAATGTCATAATAATTTTTGTTTTCAGACGTTTTCCTTTGGTAGGCCTACCCATGTGTACTCGGAAAGCATGATAATTGTGACTTGATTGAATTGGAATCATGTGAATGATGATGATGACAGTGAGAGCCCAGTATGGCCTTACCCTAGGCTATTGTTAATTTGTGTCTCTAAAATTAAAATGTTTCAATGTATATAGTCATGTGACAAAGAATCTGTTTTAACTGAAACGTCTGCATGTTATATTTTCATAACTGATCAAAATTCAGTATGCTGTCGCCTATAGATCAGGGCTCTCCAACCTTGTTCCTGGAGAGCTACAGTCCTGTATGCTTTCGCTCCAACCCTAATCTAGCACACCTGTTTCTAATAATTAGCTGGTTGATAAGCTGAATCAGGTTAGTTACAACTGGGGTTGAAGTGAAAACCTACAGGAGAGTGGCTCTCCAGGATTAGGGTTGGAGAGCCCTGCTATAGATATTCTGCCCATATTAACACATTTTAGGTCATATAAAGAACAGCTATGCATGATTTCATGAAAAGCAGCAAACAGAGACACACCATTGTTTCACATTCTTTAATAAAAGACTAGACATATCTCAATGAAGTTGATTGTGCGAGAGGGTCTGTGCACTGCATAGTACCTTCCACAAAAAGGTTTGTTAGACAAAAAGACGCATAAGCTAGGGAGTGCAGTTCCCCTTGCTGCTCTGTAGGCAAGCACCAGGGTCTTGAAGTGGCAGCAATTTTTTTGACGGTACATCATTGGAAATACAGAAGACAAGTGTGCTTTGAGGAAATATATACAGACAAATCGTTATCAGTTCTGCACAAACACAACTTACATCACTGTTAGTTCCACCATTGCATCAAATCAAATCAAATCAAATGGTATTGGTCACATACATATAATACAGTAAATACATGAGATGAGTAAAGCAGTATGTAAACATTATTTAAACATTAAAGTGACTAGTGTTATTAAAGTTACTAGTGTTCCATTATTAAAGTGACAAGTGATTCCAAGTCTATGTATATAAGGCAGCAGCCGCTAAAGTATAGGGTTGCGTAACTGGGAGGAAGCCGGCTAGTGATGGCAAAGTCATTAAAAGCATTAACATTTATATAATTAAGTACATTTCATGCATTCGGAAAGGTTTCAGACTCCTTGACTTTTTCTACATTTTGTTATATTACAGCCTTATCTTAAAATGGATTAAATTGTTTTTCCCCCTCATCAATCTACACACAATACCCCATAATGACGAAACAAAAACTGGTTTTTCGAAATGTTCGCATATTTATTTATTTTAAATCCTGAAATATTACGTTTACATAAATATTCAGACTTTTACTCAATACTTTGGTGAAGTACCTTTGGCAGTGATTACATCCTCAAGTCTTCTTGGGTATGATGATACAAGCTTGGCACACCTGTATTTGGGGAGTTTCTCCCATTCTTATCTGCAGATCCTCTCAAGCTCTGTCAGGTTGGACGGGCCAAAGAGTTCAATCTTGGTTTCATCAGACCAGAGAATCTTGTTTATCATGGTCTGAGAGTCCTTTAAGTGCATTTTGGCAAACTCTCATGTGCCTTTTAATGAGGAGTGGCTTTTGTCTGGCCACTACCATAAAGGCCTGATTGGTGGAGTGCTGCAGAGACGGATGTCCTGGAAGGTTCTCCCATATTCACAGTGGAACTCTGGAGCTCTGTCAGAGTGAACATTGGGTTCTTGGTCACCTCCCTGACCAAGGCCCTTCTCCTCAGTCTGGCCGGGCGGCCAGTTCTAGGAAGAGTCTTGGTATTTCCAAACTTCTTTCAATTAAGAATGATGGAGGCCACTGTGTTCTTATGGACCTTCAATGCTGCAGAAATGTTTTTGTACCCTTCGTCAGATTTGTGCCTCGACACAATCATGTCTCAGAGCTTTATGGACAATTCCTTCGACCTCATGTCTTGGTTTTTGCTTTGACATGCACGGTCAACTTTTGGACCGTATATAGACAGGTGTGTGCCTTTCCAAATCATTGGTTGCAGTCAAAACATTGAGTGTAATTGTCAGGGTTAACATAGCAGTGCTGTCACATACACTATGTTCTTCAAAAATTAAGGAGAAGCAGCAGAGAGAAAGAGAGAGAGAGAGAGAGACATTTCGTTGTATATGTTTTCTTCTTAATTTAAAAAAAAAAAATGTAAATAATCGATAACGGAATATACTATGTTCAATAGCGGATAAAATTAAAGTGGAGCGAGTTCCAGGTCAAGCGCACCAAACAAAAAGGTACACTTGGCTTGACACTCAGAAAGGAAAGAGCTACTTCTTCATTTCTCAAAGGAAAAACATCAACCAATTTCTAAAGACTGTTGACATCTAGTGGAAGCCATAGGAACTGCAACCAGGTGCCTCAAATCTAGTTCCCCATAGAAAACCAATTGAAAACACAATCTCAAATTGTTTTCCCCTGGATGGTTTGTCCTTGGGGTTTCGCCTGCCAACTAAGTTCTGTTATACTCACAGATATGATTTTAACAGTTTTAGAAACTTCAGAGTGTTTTCAATCTAAATCTACAAATAGATGCATATCCTAGCTTCTGGGCCTGTGAAACAGGCAGTTTACTTTGGGCAAGCTTTTCATCCGGATGTGAAAATACTGCCCCCTAGACCAAAGAGGTTTTAACAGTCTGATGGCCTTGAGTTAGAAGCTGTTTTTCAGCCTCTCGGTCCCCACTTTGATGCACCTTTACTGACCTCACCTTCTGGATGATAACGGGGTGAACAGGCAGTGGCTTGGGTGGTTGTTGTCCTTGATGATCATTTTGGCCTTCCTGTGACATCGGGTGGTGTAGATGTCCTGGAGGGCAGGTAGTTTGCCCCCAGTGATGCGTTGTGTAGACCTCACTACCCTCTATAGAGCCTTACGGTTGTGAGCGGAGCAGTTGCCATACCAGGCGGTGATACTCTCGATTGTGCACCTGTAAAAGTTTGTGAGTGTTTTTGGTGACAAGCCAAATTTCTTCAGCCTCCTGAGGTTGAAGAGGCGCTGCTGCGCCTTCTTCACCACGCTGTCTATGTGGGTGGACCATTTCAGTTTGTCCGTGATGTGTACGCCGAGGAACGTAAAACTTTCCACCTTCTCCACTACTGTCCCGTCGATGTGGATAGGGGGCTGCTCACTCTGCTGTTTCCTGAAGTCCAAGATCATCTCCTTTGTTTTGTTGACATTGAGTGTGAGGTTATTTTACTGACACCACACTGCGAGGGGCCTCACCTCCTCCCTGTAGGTCGTCTCGTCGTTGTTGGTAATCAAGCCTACCACTGTAGTGTCGTCTGCAAACTTGTTGATTGAGTTGGAGGCATGCAAGGCCACACAGTCATGGCTGAACAGGGAGTACAGGAGAGGGCACCCTTCCCCAGTGTTGAGGATCAGCGGGTTGGAGATGTTGTTACCTACCCTCACCACCTGGGGGTGGCTCGTCAGGAAGTCCAGGACACAGTTGCACAGTGCGGGGTCGAGACCCAGGGTCTCGAGCTTAATGACGAGTTTGGAGGGTACTATGGGGTTAAATGCTGAGCTGTAGTCGATGAACAGTATTCTTACATAGGTATTCCTCTTGTCCATATGGGTTAGGGCAGTGTACAGTGTGATTGCGATTGCGTCGTCTGTGGACCTATTGGGGCGGTAAGCAAATTGGAGTGGGTCTAGGGTGTCAGATAGGGTGGAGGTGATATGGTCCTTGACTACTCTCTCAAAGCACTTCATGATGACGGAAGTGAGTGCTACAGGGCGATAGTCATTTAGCACAGTTTCTTTCACTTTCTTGGGAACAGGAACAATGGTGGCCCTCTTGAAGCATGTGGGAACAGCAGACCGGGATAAGGATTTATTGAATATGTCCGTAAACACACCAGCCAGCTGGTCTGCGCATGCTCTGAGGACACGGCTGGGGATGCCGTCTGGGCCGGCAGCCCTGCGAGGGTTAACACATTTACATGTTTTACTAATGTTGGCTGCAGTGAAGGAGAGCCCGCAGGTTTTGGTAGCGGGCCTCGTCAGTGGCACTGTATTGTCCTCAAAGTGAGCAAAGAATACCTCACCACAGGTTAATGAGAAGAGTGTGCTTGAAAGGATGCACATAACTCTGCAATGTTGGATTGTATTGGAGAGAGTCTCAGTCTTAAATCATTTCCACACACAGTCTGAGCCTGTATTTAGTTTTCATGCTAGTGAGGGCCGAGAATCCACTCTCACATAGGTACATGGTTGCAAAGGGCATCAGTGTCTTGATAGCGTGATTTGCCAAGACAGGATACTCTGAGCGCAGTCCAATCCAGAAATCTGACAGTGGCTTCTGATTAAATTAAATTTTTATAGAACCGCTTGTTGCAATTTCTATGAGGCTCTCTTGTTCAGAAATCGGTAATTGGAATGGAGGCAGGGCATGAAAGGGATAACAAATCCAGTTGTTTGTGTCATCAGTTTTGGGAAAGTACCTGTGTAATTGCACACCCAACTCACACAGCTGCTTCATTATATCACATATGACATTGTCCATAAGCTTGAGTTCATTTGCACACAATAAAATCATACAAGGATGGAGAGACATGTTTTGTCCTTGTTAATGCAGACAGAGAAGAGCTCCAACTTCTTAATCAAAGCCTCAAGTTTGTCCCGCATATTGAATATAGTTGAGGAGAGTTCCTGTAATCCTAGATTCAGATCGTTCAGGCGAGAAAAAACATCACCCTTATAGGCCAGTCGTGTGAGAAACCTGTCATCATGCAAGCGGTCAGACAAGTGAAAATTATGGTTAGTAAAGAAAACCTTAAGCTTGTCTCTCAATTTAAAAAAACGTGTCAATACTTTGCCCCTTGATAACCAGCGCACTTCTGTATGTTGTAAAAGCCTTACATGGTCGCTGCACATATCACTGCAAAATGCAGAAAATACAGGAGAGTTCAGGGGCCAAAATTACCATTTTCATTCCCTTGGCAGCAAGAGCCTCTCGGTGGATGCTGCAGCAGTGTACCCAAGTGGCGTCGGGAGCAACTGCTTGCACGTGCGTTACCACTCCACTAGGTCTCCCTGTCATGGCTTTTGCGCAATCATTACAGATACCAACATGAGCAGCAGCTACGTTTGGCTACATACAGACCGTTAGTGGAATTCCTGCGAGAGAGTAATGGTTAATGTGATTGGATGTTAATTATTTGACTAGGCTATTTGACATTGTGTTGTTATGTTCACCCAAATGCATAGCCCCGTTGGAAAATATGAATGGGATAAATGTTTTATTTTTTATTTGAATCACCTTTTGTGTTTGGCGTACCCCCGACGGCATTGCGTGTACCCCAGGCAAAGCCTCACCCAAATGTATAGCCCCGTTGTAAAATAGAAATGGACCGTTTTATTAAAAAAAATATATAAATCACATTTTTATTTGCCGTACCCCCTACGGCATCGCATTGTAGCCTCTCCAGTTTGGGAATACCTGCTTTAGACCAAATCTCCCAGCAAATAACAAGTGTACTGCACTGCAATCGACAAAGCCCAAGGGTATTTCAGTCTTCATTCAACTTAAATTGGCTAAATCAATCACCCATTTACTTCAGTGAGCTAACTTGCATGCACTAATCATTCCTTACCAGCTCAATTAATACTTTTAATTCAACATCTCTGTTCCCTGACTAAAACTTTGAAACTACTGAACACAGCCTCATGTGACATATTTGTCTTTGCATTAAGTTTTTGGTAAAAACATGGGTCGGCACTGACAGTATTTAGACTGCTCTGAAATACCTGTTCTAATTAGACACTACATTTTTTAATTGAGTTAAAGAGTGTAACTCAAGGAATGTGGATGTCAGGGTTGCTGATCTTAATGAGCATAATTAGCTAAGTAGACTGCCTCGTCAAAACAGGTCTCCTTATTCATTATTTAACACTAATGGGGCCTGGTTAAACTCAGAATTAACATGTTGGCTAGTCATACTTCTTGTGTACTCTTATCCCTGATTATATGCATCTTATTCAGCCAAAATACCATGACTACCTCTTGAGTTGAGTTATAACAAGAAAACGAATACACAATCATCTGTAATGAAAAGTGTCTACTGAAAGTGTGTGAAGCATGAGTCCATGATAAGGTATCCCTACCACAGGTAGCAGTCTAGTGCCAAACAGCTATGCATGTGTGTACAACTTCTGTACAACAGTTAGTGCCCTCAGCGATTCATTGCTCATTCTAATGCTTGCCGTGTTCTAAAAGTGGGTCAAAAAAGGTCTAGCCTAAAGGGAGTTATAGGTGAGATTTATGAAATAGAAATAAGGATATGAGAAAACAGAAATGCGCTCTGATGTCATAATGTCATCATGCAGCTAATGAAGACGAGCTTGTCCAAGTACAGTGTCAAGAGTGCAATCGGTTATTGCTCTTTTCCCTGTGGCCATAGGATGAAATGCACAAGCCATCAAGGTTTCAACTAGCCTAGGCAGCCGATAGTGGGCGCTAAATCTGCACTATCACCAGGGATTGATGTGCCCAGCTAGTAATCCACTCGTACTCGTCGTGGACCGGCTTGTACATAACGAATCCTCCATTCAGGCTGCAAAGGCATCATTTCCCTCCTTAACTAGCTTTAATGGCGGGAAGTAAAAAACAACAACTGGAAAGATACAGTAAGGGTACTGTTTTTATAAAAACACAATTTCCCACCACTATTTTCGTTTTTCTGACAACTTATGATGTTGCACACCATGTTTAGCCCACTATCGGCTGCCTAGGATAGGTTTCAACTAACAAATGCACACATGAAAAACGTACATTCCATCTAACCCAATCAGCGTGCAGTGCATAAAAGCATAAATAAAATGACAGATTACACCTTTAATATTAACATGACCAAGGATTTACCACAACGTTTGGGCAATCAACATGAATGTGATGCTGGAAACGTTGATCCCCTCTACGAGTCAGTATTTGGCTTTGAAAATGTTATGAATCCCTGAACACTGATCTCCATAACTCGTTATGGAGGTCCCTGAGATATTATTTACCTATACTGTGATATGAGGAGATGTACTATTGATATTATGCTGATAACACCGTGAGAGCCTGTAGTGATGATCGTTTATGAAGTGATTTCATTGGAATGATTTACAGATGTTGACAGGGAGTAATATTTAAACTATGCTTCAGTAGCACCTAAAACAACTTAATAATGAAACTGTAATTAAAGGCATTGGAGCAGAAGTTCTGAGCTCAAAAATATTTTCATCCTGGCAGTTCAGATGTGCCATTCATTGTAAACAGAACATACTAATGAGTGCAATTGGAATCAATGGCTCCAGAAACTACCTTCAACTTCTTTCAAAATGCACACAGAGACATAAAAATGGTATCCGTGAATTAACCTGACCCTGGGTAAGGACACTGAACAAAAATATAAACACAACATGTTTTACTTTTACTAGGCAAGTTAAGGTCAGTTAAGAACAAATTCTTATTTTACAATGATGGCCTACCCCAGCCTTAACCCAGACAATTGTGCATCACCTTATGGGACTCTCAATCATGGTGGGTTGTGACACAGCCTGGGATCAAACCAGGTTCTGTAGTGATGCCTCTAGCACTGATATGCAATGCCTGCACCACTCGGGAGCCTTTTAACACATGTAAAGTGTTGGTCCCGTGTTTCATGAGTTGAAATAAAAGATCCCAGTGCCCAAATTTGTTTACATCCCTGTTAGTGAGCATTTATCTTTTGCCAAGATAATCCATCCACCTGACAGATGTGGCATGTCACAAAGCTGATTAAACAGCATGATCATTGCACAGGTGCACCTTGTGCTGGGGACAATAAAAGGCCACTCTTAAATGTGCAGTTTTGTCACACAACACAATGCCACAGATGTCTCAAGTTTTGAGAGAGCGTAAAATTGGGATGATGACTGCAGGAATGTCCACAAGATCTGTTGCCATAAGCCGCCTCCAACATTGTTTTGGAGAATTTAGCAGTACGTCGAACCGGCCTCACAACTGCAGACCACGTGTAAGCATGCCAGCCCAGGACCTTCACATTTGGCTTCTTCACCTTCAGGATCATCTGAGACCAACCACCCGGGCAGCTGATTAAACTGTGGGTTTGCACAACTGAAACATTTCTGCACAAACTGTCGGAAACCGTCTCAGGGAAGCTCAGCTGCGTGCTCGTTGTCCTCACCAGGGTCTTGACCATACTGCAATTTGGCGTGGAAACCCACTTCAGTGGGCAAATGCTCCCCTTCGATGGCCACTGGCATGCTTGAGAAGTGTGCTCTTCACATTTTCAACTGTACCGGGCAGATGTGTAAGGCATACAGCGTGTATGGCGTCGTATGACAAGCAGTTTGCTGGGTGCTCCATGGTGGCAGTTGGGTTATGGTATGGGCAGGCATCATCTACGGACAACAAACACAATTGCATTTTATCGATGGCAATTTGAATACACAGTGATAGCGTGAAGAGATCCTGAGGCCCATTGTCGTGCCATCACCTCGTTTCAGCATAATAATGCACAGCTCCATGTCGCAAGGATCTGTACACAATTCCTGGAAGCTGAAAATGTGCCAGTTCTCTCATGGCTGCATACTCACCAGACATATCACCAATTGAGAATGTTTGGGACGCTCTGGATGGATGTGTATGACAGCTTGTTCCAGTTCCCGCCAATATCCAGCAACTTGGCACAGCCATTGAAGAGGAGTGAGACAACACCCCACAGGCCACAATCAACAGTCTGATCAAATCAAATCAAAGTTTATTTGTCACGAGCGCTGAATACAACAGCTGTAGACCTTACAGTGAAATACTTATTTACAAGCTCTAACCAATCGTGCAATAAAGGTATTAGGTGAACAATAGGTAAGTAAAGAAATAAAACAACAGTAAAAAGGCTATAAAAGTGGCGGGGCTACATACAGACACCGGTTAGTCAGGCTGATTGAGGTAGTATGTACATGTAGATATGGTTGCATATATGATGAACAGAGAGTAGCAGTAGCGTAAAAGAGGGTTGGCGGGTGGTGGGTGACAGGACAAAATGCAGATAGCCGTTTAGCCAATGTGTGGGAGCACTGGTTGGTAGGCCCAATTGAGGTAGTATGTACATGAATGTATAGTTAAAGTGACTATGAATATATGACAAACAGAGAGTAGCAGCAGGGTAAAAAGAGGGGTCCGGGTAGCCATTATATTACCTGTTCAGGAGTTGTATGGCTTGGGGGTAAAAACTGTTGAGAAGCCTTTTGTCCTAGACTTGGCACTCTGGTACCGCTTGCCATGCGGTAGTAGAGAGAACAGTCCATGACTGGGGTTGGTTGGGGTCTTTGACAATTTTTAGGGCCTTTCTCTGACACCGTCTGGTGTAGAGGTCCTGGATGGCAGGCAGCTTAGCCCCAGTGATGTACTGGGCCATACGCACTACCCTCTGTAGCGCCTTGCGGTCGGAAGCCGAGCAATTGCCGTACCACGCAGTGATGCAACCAATGTTGCAGCTGTAGAACCTTTTGAGGATCTCAGGATCCATGCCAAATATTTTTAGTTTCCTGAGGGGGAATAGGCTTTGTCGAGCCTTCTTCACGACTGTCTTGGTGTGTTTGGACCATTCTAGTTTGTTGTTGATATGAACACTAAGGAACTTGAATCTCTGAACCTGCTCCACTACAGCCCTGTCGATGAGAATGGGGGCGTGCTTGGTCCTCCTTTTCCTGTAGTCCAAAATCATCTCCTTAGTCTTGGTTATGTTGAGGGATAGGTTGTTATTCTGGCACCACCCGGGCAGGTCTCTGACCTTTCTCCCTATAGGCTGTCTCGTCATTCGTTGTCGGTGATCAGGCCTACCACTGTTGTGTTGTCTGCAAACTTAAAGATGGTGTTGGAGTCGTGCCTGGTCGTGGGTGAACAGGGAGTACAGGAGGGGACTGAGCACGCACCCCTGGGGAGCTTCAGTGTTGAGGATCAGCGTGGCAGATGTGTTGCTACCTACCCTCACCACCCGGGGTGGCCCGTTAAGAAGTCCATGATCCAATTGCAGAGGGAGGTATTTAGTCCCAGGATCCTTAGCTTAGTGATGAACTTTGAGGGTACTATGGTGTTGAACACTGAGCTGTAGTCTATGAATAGCATTCTCACATACAGTGCCTTGCGAAAGTATTCGGCCCCCTTGAACTTTGCGACCTTTTGCCACATTTCAGGCTTCAAACATAAAGATATAAAACTGTATTTTTTTGTGAAGAATCAACAACAAGTGGGACACAATCATGAAGTGGAACGACATTTATTGGATATTTCAAACTTTTTTAACAAATCAAAAACTGAAAAATTGGGCGTGCAAAATTATTCAGCCCCTTTACTTTCAGTGCAGCAAACTCTCTCCAGAAGTTTAGTGAGGATCTCTGAATGATCCAATGTTGACCTAAATGACTAATGATGATAAATACAATCCACCTGTGTGTAATCAAGTCTCCGTATAAATGCACCTGCACTGTGATAGTCTCAGAGGTCCGTTAAAAGCGCAGAGAGCATCATGAAGAACAAGGAACACACCAGGCAGGTCCGAGATACTGCTGTGAAGAAGTTTAAAGCCGGATTTGGATACAAAAAGATTTCCCAAGCTTTAAACATCCCAAGGAGCACTGTGCAAGCGATAATATTGAAATGGAAGGAGTATCAGACCACTACAAATCTACCAAGACCTGGCCGTCCCTCTAAACTTTCAGCTCATACAAGGAGAAGACTGATCAGAGATGCAGCCAAGAGGCCCATGATCACTCTGGATGAACTGCAGAGATCTACAGCTGAGGTGGGAGACTCTGTCCATAGGACAACAATCAGTCGTATATTGCACAAATCTGGCCTTTATGGAAGAGTGGCAAGAAGAAAGCCATTTCTTAAAGAAATCCATAAAAAGTGTTGTTTAAAGTTTGCCACAAGCCACCTGGGAGACACACCGAACATGTGGAAGAAGGTGCTCTGGTCAGATGAAACCAAAATTTAACTTTTTGGCAACAATGCAAAATGTTATGTTTGGCGTAAAAGCAACACAGCTCATCACCCTGAACACACCATCCCCACTGTCAAACATGGTGGTGGCAGCATCATGGTTTGGGCCTGCTTTTCTTCAGCAGGGACAGGGAAGATGGTTAAAATTGATGGGAAGATGGATGGAGCCAAATACAGGACCATTCTGGAAGAAAACCTGATGGAGTCTGCAAAAGACCTGAGACTGGGACGGAGATTTGTCTTCCAACAAGACAATGATCCAAAACATAAAGCAAAATCTACAATGGAATGGTTCAAAAATAAACATATCCAGGTGTTAGAATGGCCAAGTCAAAGTCCAGACCTGAATCCAATCGAGAATCTGTGGAAAGAACTGAAAATTGCTGTTCACAAATGCTCTCCATCCAACCTCACTGAGCTCGAGCTGTTTTGCAAGGAGGAATGGGGAAAAAATTCAGTCTCTCGATGTGCAAAACTGATAGAGACATACCCCAAGCGACTTACAGCTGTAATCACAGCAAAAGGTGGCGCTACAAAGTATTAACTTAAGGGGGCTGAATAATTTTGCACGCCCAATTTTTCAGTTTTTGATTTGTTAAAAAAGTTTGAAATATCCAATAAATGTCGTTCCACTTCATGATTGTGTCCCACTTGTTGTTGATTCTTCACAAAAAAATACAGTTTTATATCTTTATGTTTGAAGCCTGAAATGTGGCAAAAGGTCGCAAAGTTCAAGGGGGCCGAATACTTTCGCAAGGCACTGTATGTGTTCTTTTTGTCCAGGTGGGAAAGGGAAGTGTGGAGTGCAATAGAGATTAGAGATCCACAGCATCGTCTGTGGTTCTGTTTGGGCGGATTGCAAATTGGAGTGTGTCTAAGGTTTCTGGGATAATGGTGTTTATGTGAGCCACTACCAACCTTTCAAATCACTTCATAGCTACGGACGTGAGTGCTACTGGTCTGTAGTCATTTAGGCAGGTTGCCTTTGTGTTCTCGGGCATAGGGACTATGGTCCCTGTTTGTGGAGAACATGTGATCTAGAATTATTTTCCCTCTGGTTGCACATTTAACATGTTGATAGTCATTTGGTAGAACTGATTTAATTTTCCCTGCATTAACGTCTCCGGCCACTAGGAGCACCACCTCTGGGTGAGTGGTTTCCTGTTTGCTTATTTCCTTATACAGCTGACTGAGTGCGGTCTTAGTGCCAGCATCTGTCTGTGGTTTTAAATAAACAGCCACGAAAAGTAGAGCTGAAAACTCTCTAGGCAAGTAGTGTTGCCTGCAATTTATCACAATATACTCTACTTCAAGCGAGCAAAATCTAGATTTCGTGCACCAGTCGTCATTTACAAATATGCACAGACCGCCCCCCCCCCCCTCGTCTTACCGGAGTGTGCTGTTCTATCTTGCCAGTGCAGCGTATATCCCGCTAGCTGAATATGTGAAGGAGATGTGTCGCACTGGATGAGGTAAATGGTAGTCACACCAGATACTGACTGGTTTTCTGATCCACGCCCCTACCATAAGATGCATATCTGTATTCCCAGTCATGTGAAATCCATAGATTAATTGAATTCATTTAAATTGACTGATTTCCTTATATGAACTGTAACTCAGTAAAATCTTAGAAATTGTTGCATGTTGCGTTTTTATTTTTGTTCAGTGTAAATAATGTCGCACTATCCCTTTAAACATTTATCAGCTTTGTGCATTGTCCAAAAGAACAATATAGTTTAAGGGAGAAAAAAAATTATCCTATTGATTACTGCTAGTTGGCTACCATGGTAATCATCATCATCTTCATCATTAATATTGTACTGGCCCTCCACATACAAATCAACTTTTGTAATACTTGTAGTTTCTGACATAGTTGGTCCAGCCACCACTTCCTCCTGCTGTTTGTTTATGTGTGTGTGCTTTGGAGAAAATCTCAGTAAGATCTTTAAAAAAAAAGTTAAAGATGTCTGTTGGGATGAATTACAGAGTCTTAACATCTATGGCTTCAAATTTACCATGATAAGCTGTCCATTAAAAGTAGCAGTAAATATTTGTATTTACTCTTCCTTCAAATATTTATCAGCTTTGTGCATTGTCCAAAACAACAATATCATATTAAGGGAAGAAAACAAATCCTATTGATTACTGCTAGTTGGCTACTGCGGTTATGGTCATCATCATCATCATCATCATCATCATCATCATCATCATCATCATCATCATCATCATCATCATCCTCATCCTTAATATTGTACTGGCCTTCCCAATTGGAGAACTGGTTTTTAGAAGGTCACACATACAAAAAAATAAAAACTGTAATGGTCACACAACCCTCTACTCACCCTATACCCCACCTCTCACACCCACTCACCCTATACTCCACCCCTCTCCCCCACTCACCCTATACACCACCCCTTTCCCCCACTCACCCTATACTCTCCACCCCTTTCCCCCACTCACCCTATACTCCACCCCTTTCCCCCACTCACCCTATACACCACCCCTTTCCCCCACTCACCCTATACACCACCCCTTTCCCCCACTCACCCTATACCCTACCCCTTTCCCCACTCACCCTATACTCCACCCCTCTCCCCCACTCACCCTATACCCCACCCCTTTCCCCCACTCACCATAGTCAGCATCATAGAAGATGATGAACTTCTGCCAACGCAGCTCAGTGACCAGAGTGAGCATGACGTCGTTGAGGCGTACAGGCGGGCGGGCGGCCAGGGTGTAGCTCTCCCCGTCAGGACTTGGGTTGAGGTGGCAGGCGGTGCGAGGCGTGCCCTGGCCGTTTCTCTGAATAAACAGGTGGGGTATGTGCATGGCGTCGGTCAAGGACTGGAGGGCGTTGGCGGATGCACAGCCTGTAGATGTTACCAGTGCCAGTATGCCCTGGTTCATCAGCTCACAGGCTAAAGAGGGACAAGGATGAGAGGGACATGATGAGACAAACTTCAGACAATCCAATTAGACAGCATAGAGCACGTGGAACCAGTACTAGTCAAATGAAAGTAGTGCGTTCTGTTTGTAGAAATAACAAAGATAAAGATGGAGATAATAAAATGCCCCCTGAAGATCAAACTGCTGGAGAAGGGAATTTAGAAGGGATTTATGGCTTCAGAAATTATGTGAGGTGGAGGGGCCGCAGTTAAAGGGCAGGTTAGGATAGGGCTCAGCAGTGCAGGACATTGGTAGGGTAGGACCCAGTAGGGCAAGGCAGGATATGGGCAGGGAAGGAACTGAGGGCACATACAGCCATGGGCATTGGGACAACAGGAAGAGGATGGGTGAAAGGGCAGGTAGGGCCTGTAGAAAAGTAAACAAAACATCCCTTTAATATCACCAAAAAAATGCACAAGTACTACAGCAAGTTAAGTAATAAATCCCTCTTTCCCTTTTGCACCCCCTCACCCCACCCCACCCCCACCACCACAGAAACATGTCATCCCTGAAATCTGTGTCACCCAGATTAACATACAAATCCATTTTTGTAATACTTGTAGTTTCTGACATAGTTGGTCCAGCCACCACTTCCTCCTGCTGTTTGTTTATGTGTGTGTGCTTTGGAGAAAATCTCAGTAAGATCTTTAAAAAAAGTTCAAGTTGTCTGTTGGGACGAATTACTGAGAGTAGAGTAAAATATTTATACAGAGTCTTAACATCTATGCCTTCAAATTTACCCTGATAAGCTGCCCATTATAAGTAGTAGTAAATATTTTATGAATGTTGCACATCTGTCAGTGAGTGTCTGGTTATGAATTGTTATGAAGTATTGTGCTAGTTGTAAGGGTTGTAAATGAGCTTGGAGGCATTAAAACATATAGAATGTACATTTACCAGTGCTTGAAAGCTGCTGGCTGCCAAGTACACAAGTGGATGTCTTTGTTAAAATATAAAATTAAATGTACCGTCATAAGTTGAAGAAGTTTGGTTAGAGTGTAGGAGCTGTAGATCTTCCAAACTTCACACAATCTCACACTCTCACCTACACACATAAACTCATAGGAGACACCTACAGTATAAGTCTAATTAACAGGGGACTCTCATTCAGTCTTAATAAGGCAGGAAACTTTCAGTCAACCAGGTCTTGGGTTAATGAATACTTGTCTTGCATCAATGAGTATAGTCAGTGCACCTGATCATTTCATGAGTAAAGGTACTGCTCTCTGCCCCCATAAAATGTATAAATAGCTGTCCAGTCAACTAAACAGCTCCTCTCCCTTGCAGGCAGATTTTACACTGAATTTCAGAGTCTAGTATCACCAGAAAATATTCTGTGCAATCTAAAACTTCTGCAGCAAATTCCAGACTAGAGAAATGAGGAGCTTTATTTGTGGCTATTGGTAGAGCCGTATCTGTGTAGAGTTACAATCTATACATACCAAATATAATCCTCTACTACTAATCTTATTTGAACACGAAAAACATGATCACCACATTTGGAATTCAAGTCAACATTTTTCATATAGTCAACAGGCCTCTTTTTATCCTTTATCTGGGCACAAACAAAGCGCTAATGGAATGCAACAGTAATTAAATGTGTGCCCACTGTTTGTTAAAAATCACCCAATTAAGAGTAATCTCTTTGAAATGCTTAGAGAGACTCGCATGCTCATAATGACGTGAAATCCAAAACAAAAGCATTACAATGCACAAAGACCAGTCACCTAGAACAATACAGAAGGTTAAACAATGACGAATGACTATAGAGCACGGAGTGTGGTTACGCATGACAAAAGGGAGAAAGAAACTATAGCTGGACAAAAAATGCATCAGAAATCAGGAAGATCAGCTATAGCAATGTTGCTCTGATCCGCCAAGCAGCATACAAGGATGGGGGGGGGCATAGGATGAGGAAGGGGGTGACTGTGGATGGAGTCATACTAGGATGCAGGCGTGGAGGGACTATTAATGTGACAAATGGGACATTTATCTGCCGACTCCCAGCACAGGACTACATTAAGCCATTGTAAATCAGGAGCACTGGGGCAACTAAAGAGCATGATGAGGGGTTGAAAATAGAGGAGGAAGAGAGAGAAAGAAAGAGTGAGGAGAGAGAGAGACAATCAGGGAGATATAAATGGAAATTCTTGAAATGACAGGACCAAAACCAGCAGTAGGGTGAGAGAAGGAAATGGGGGAAACAGAGAAATTTATGAGAGAGTGAGAGATGGACTTGACTACCAAACAAGCTCCTTGGAGGCATTTAGGGGATTGAGGGCCCTATTTTCCCAGAGGCACCTTCACATTCGAATGAATCACCCATGACCTGAACCCTCAGCAGCTCAAAGTCCCTTTGTACTCCCCACTGGCTTGGCAATCACAAGTTCAGTTGGACAGTTTAGTAGAGGAAGTCAGTGGTTGAAATTACAGCACAGAAAGTACAAAACATTTAAGTCAATTACTTTTCTACAGGGGCGGCAGGGTAGCCTTGTGGTTAGAGCGTTGGAATAGTAACCGGAAGGTTGAGAGTTCAAACCCCCTAGCTGACAAGGTACAAATCTGTCGTTCTGCCCCTGAACAGGCAGTTAACCCACTGTTTCTAGGCCGTCATTGAAAATAAGAATTTGTTCTTAACTGACTTGCCTGGTTAAATAAAGGTTAAAAAATAAAAAAAATGTATTGCAGTTAATTATTAGAATATAAAATCAAATTGTATTTGTCACATGCATGGACTCTGTGTGCAATAATCGTGTTTAATACTATGTGTAAGGTCCCTCAGTCAAGCAGTGAATTTCAAAAACAGATTCAACCACAAAGACCAGAGAGGTTTTCTAATGCATCGCACAGAAGGGCACCTATTGAGCAGCTGTAGACAAGAATCACTATACCCCTACCTACATGTACAAATTACCTCGTCTAAAGTTTACCCCCGCACATTGACTCAATAGTTTATTTAGTAAACATTTTCTTAACTCTATTTCTTGAACTGCGTTGTTGGTTAAGGGCTTGGAATGAAGCATTTCATGGTATATTCGGCACATGTGACAAATACAATTCGTTTTGATTGACCCACTCCAATTTGCATACCTCCCCAACAGATCCACAGATGATGCAAACTCTATTGCACTCCACAGTGCCCTTTCCCACCTGGACAAAATGAACACCTACGTGAGAATGCTATTCATTGACTTCAGCTCAGCGTTCAACTCCATAGCGCCCTCAAAATATCACTAAGCTAAGGACCCTGGGACTAAACACCTCCCTCTGCAACTGGATCCTGGACTTCCTGACGGGTCACCCCAAGGTGGTAATGGTAACAACACATCTGTCACGCTGATCCTCAACACGGGGCCCCTCAACGGTGCGTGCTCAGTCCCCTCCTGTGCCTCCTGTTCACCCATGAATGCATGGCCAAGCACGACTCCAACACCATCATTAAGTTTGCCGACGACAAAGCAGTGGTAGGCCTGATCACCGATAATGATGAGACAGCCAATAGGGAGGAGGTCAGAGACCTGGCAGTGTGGTGCCAGGATAACAACCTCTCATTCAACATGATCAAGACAATGATTGTGGACTACAGGAAAAGGAGGGCCGAGCACATCCCCATTCTCATCGACGGGGCTGTAGTGGAGCAGGTTGAGAGTTTCAAGTTCCTTGGTGTCCACATTACCAAAGAACTATCATGGTCCAAATTGTTTTTATACAGCTGCACCTTCGAGAGCATCCTGACTGGTTGCATCACAACCTGGTATGGCAACTGCTCGGCCTCTGACCGCAAGGCACTACAGAGGGTAGTGTGTATGGCCCAGTACATCACTAGGGCCAAGGTTTCTGCCACCCAGGACCTATATACCAGGCAGTGTCAGAGGAAAGCCCTAAAAATCACCAAAGACTCCAGCCTAGTCATAGATTGTTCTCTCTGCTACCGCACAGCAAGAGCCAAGTCTAGGTCCAAAAGGCTTCTTAACAGCTTCTACCCCCAGCCATAAGACTTCTGAAGAGCTTATCAAATGGCACCCCGAGACTTTTTAAATTGACCCCCCCCACCCCCACCCCCTTTTTACACTGCTGCTACTCTCTTTTTATTATCTATGCATAGTCACTTTACCTAGATGTACTGTACATATTACCTTATTTGAGGTGGCAGGGTAGCCTAGTGGTTACAGCGTTGGACCAGTAACCAGCAGGTTGCAAGTTCAAATCCCCGAGCTGACAATGTATAAATCTGTTGTTCTGCCCCTCAACAGGCAGTTAACCCACTGTTCCTAGGCTGAAAATAAGAATTTGTTCTTAACTGACTTGCCTAGTTAAATAAAGGTAAACATTTTTTTTACATTGACTAACCGGTGCCCCCTGCACATTGGCTCTGTACCGGTACCCCCTGTATATAACCTTGTTACTGTTCCTTTATTGTTGCTCTTTAATTATTAGTTTTTTACTTCATTTTATTTTAGAAACTGTTCTGCCTGCGGCTATGGAACCCTGACCTGTTCACCGGACAGCTGATGTAAGAAGGGCTATATAAACAAATTTGATTTGATTTAGTAAATCATTTCTTAACACTTGTTTTTCTTAAAATTGCATTGTTGGTTAAGGGTTAGTAAGTAAGCATTTCGCTGTAAGGTTCGGCACAGGTGACAAATAACATTTGATTTGGAAGTGTTCCAAAAACACGATTTTCCACATGTGAAAGGATGTGTTTTTTCTGTAAGGGTCAGTGTAAAAAGAAGATGCTGTGTTCATTTTCTCCTGGAATAAAAGCTATACAAATATTTCAGTCACATTACAGACAAGCCTCTCTCTAACATTCAGAGGTCTTCAGAGGCACTGGCAAGGATGATAATGATGGAATAATGACTCCTAGATGTTCTCACTAGGGTGGACGACCCTGTCATTCATATGCCGCGAGTATCTGACTCTTCATGTCCGTTCAACTGCAGGCCTTATTCCGGAACTCCGTCAGGGTTTCAACTTACTGTTGAGAGTTAGAATAGTAGAATACACAAGGTGCAATTTTGAAATTTGGTTGTGCATCAGCAGTTTTTCTCTTCTTATGTCAGTCACTGACAGTCTCTCAATTTTCCCATGTCAGCTAACATTGTTTAAATTGTAAGTTAAGTCTTGCGGCCAGCTATCTCAACTTGTAGTAATCATGGTTGAATTACCGGCCGGGGGACCCCATTGATTTTGCTAGTCACTCTCAGTCAGGTGTCACATTGAAAACTACAAACAGTTCTCTCCATCCTATGGCAAAATGTGTAGAATGGCAGGAAATGGCAGGAAATTAGCTGTAAACTGAAAATGTGTAGATTAACTCTAAAACTTAGAATTTAGCTTATAGCCCCCAAAACTTGAGCGCTGACTATATGTGTGGGTATGGATGTGGGAACGCAGACCCACGAGCCACTGCGGCCCCCCATGATGAGTTTCAGATTTTTTGTGGCGCCCACCCCCATCAAAGGTACCCATCCCTGTTTTAAGTACTATGGCAAGATGTTTTTGGCATGGGTAGAAAACCTTAACCGTCAAAAAAGCAATAATGCATTTGTGTGTGGGGGTGAATTTCAAACACACCTAATAAACACAGTGCATGTCATTAGTAGGGCTGTGGCGATGGACAACATTTTGTCAGCCGGTGATTGTCAAGCAAATAACTTTTGGTCTCAAGGTAATTGACAGTTAATTAACATAAACACATTTAGCATCTCCTGACATCCACTACAAGCCACTGATACAGACCTTTGGAACATCTACATTTCAAAAAGTCTAATATATCCATGTAATATAGCCTACACCTTCACAATAAACCTATTATTTATTTTAGACAGGTACACTAGCTGGGCTATATGTTTTGATATTGAATTAATTGTAAGGCTGCAAGATGCGACTAATGATAATTAGAAAAAAGTTGCTTGAAGGCATGAGCTCTGCTTTCTTTTTGCGCAGGCTGCACACACTTTGTCAGTCTCTCATTCATAATTTGAGAAGCATTTGATAATGCCTTGAATTTCCCGGCGGCATCCCCTTTGTGTGGCCATAAAACAACCTAAACAAATCCATGCCTTTTGCAGCCCTTCTCCCTGAGTGCTGCCTGCTCCGAAGCACCTCTCATCTCACTCACATGGCTCTCCCTCACGTCATCGTGTCTTTGTCACAGACAAGTGAAGACATACACATCAGGGAAGCAACAGTGCGGGTCCTTATCCAATTCTGAGGTGCATATTGAACATATTGGAATTACTGTCCACATTTACTTTTAGTCAGCCAACAAGAGAGTAGGCCTAATGAACAGCAAAAGCACTAGCTTATCTCAATCTACTATCCCCCATAGTACAAAAGTTGACCTAGAAATAAATATTCCAAATAAATACAACCACTAGCATAAAAAAAACATTTCCCGCAATACACTTGATGCAAAAGTTCAGAATGTTTCGCTGAAAATGTTGATAAACTAAATTCAGCAAAAAAAGAAACGTCCTCTCACTGTCAATTGTGTTTATTTTCAGCAAAATTAACATGTGTAAATATTTGTGTGAACATAACAAGACTCAACAACCGAGACATAAACTGAACAAGTTCCACAGACATGTGAAAACAGAAATGTCCCTGAACAAAGGGGAAGTCAAAATATAAAGTAACAATCAGTATCTGGTGTGGCCACCAGCTGCATTAAGTACTGCAGTGCATCTCCTCCTCATGGACTGCACCAGATTTGCCAGTTCTTGCAGTGAGATGTTACCCCACTTCCACCAAGGCACCTGCAAGTACCCAGACAATTCTGGTGGGAATGGCCCTAACCCTCACCCTCCGATCCAACAGGTCCCAGGCGTGCTCAATGGGATTGAGATCTGGGCTGGCCATGGCAGAACACTGACATTCCTGTCTTGCAGGAAATCACACACAGAACGAGCAGTATGGCTGGTGGCATTGTCATGCTGGAGGATCATGTCAGGATGAGCCTGCATACAGTATGTATGCCAGTTAGGCTCTACACACCTTGTAAAGCGGATTAATGTGCTTAATTTTAAGAATTTATTTGGCCACTTTAGTTGTGATACAAACCTTATCAAAACATATAGACCTATGGGCTAGACTACATGAGGTGTGGAACTATGATTTGAAAAAGTCACAAAAAAAGGCGTTGTTTCTTGCCTTAAGCTGGGCATCATTCACAAGTGATAATATATCATTCACAAGTGATAGGCTAATATTGTCACCCATCAGACTATTCTTGATTTAATTTTGTCTTTACATACAGTATACTAAATAATATATGTGTGGAATTCATTTAGATTTAGCATGAACCATTATCATGCACCTGTCTCGAAACAGGGGAAGAAATATGTCATCTCTGCACTTAAATGGTGAATGCAGGACGCTTTTCCTGTGGTTCATTTTCATTCCAGCCAGGTAGGCTATACTCCTGTTGTAAAAGATAAGCAATGTGCTTAAGATTTGCTAAATATTAGGAAAGTTGAGAAATACATTTAGTAGGCCTAGAATGCTGATGGGATCTTCCTCTTTTTAATAGAGGCCATCACTGTTTTCATGGGCCTGTAGCCTATAGAAAAGTTGCACAAGATGGGGCTCTCATAAAGTGTTTGATTTGATTTTCAATGACATTTGCATTGATGTCAGAGTGATTAGAGGGACAATAGAGTGCTGAGTATCAGTTTGGTAGGCTACTAATGACATACATTTTCTGCAGAGCAATCCATTGCAATGAATGAGATTATCGTGCATGTGTACAGTCGTCATTGTAACATAGCAGAACAGAGCTAATGCACCACACTGCTGTGGTGAAATTAGATAAATTGGGGCTGTCGTAAGAATTTAACACTGCAATTGAGATGATCTCATTTAGTGTCTTTCTCTGTGAACTCAATACAGATGATTCAAAGGGGAAGCCATTGCTAAGATAATCAGTGACTGCAGAAGTACGAACACCATTCATTTTGTAACACTGGTAAGCTAGCTGTAAAACAGGCAGAATGTAGACAGAAATAATTATAGGTATATATTGTGACATCACCAAAGAGACAGATTAACAGATTACAACACCAGCCACACGTATTCCACATTTGCCCATGATCCTAACAGTAAACAGAAACCAATCTGATTTGCAAATATCTTCTGATGCATTGGTTTTTCAATGGAAGGAATACACATAACCAATTACAATTAGACAATGCACATTCGATAATTCCATAGATTTCCACCAGTATACTTCAGTAGGTATTCAATCCAAATCTTCTCTGATCATTCACTCCTTTTGACCGTGGTTAATCTGTGAAATGCGATAGTTTCTGGTTATGACAGTGTCTGTAAAAACCATATGGTTGATTTTAAAGGCTTGCTATCAAACACACCAAAATCTGAAGATACGCCCCTGTGTCACGCCCTGGCCATAGAGAGTCTTTTATTCTCTATTTTGTTTAGACCAGGGTGTGACTAGGCTGGGCATTCTATGTTCAGTTTCTATGTTTTGTATTTCTTTGTTGTTTGGTCGTGTGGTTCTCAATCAGAGGCAGCTGTCTATCGTTGTCTCTGATTGAGAACCATACTTAGGTAGCTTTTTCCCATATGGGTTTTGTGGGTAGTTGTTTTCTGTTTTTGTGTCTGCTTTGTTGTTTTGTTATTCAGTGTTCAGTTCTAAATAAAAGCATGAACACGTACCACGCTGCACCTTGGTCCTCCACTCCTTCCAACAGCTGTTATACCCTGCCCGTTAAGATAAACATCTTAAAAGAAAATTAATCAGAAAAAAACAGAGAACCCATCTCTGCCCTCTGATTCAATGTGTTCTATCAATCACAAACTGTTGCCACCCACACACTCACAACAAACCATCAGTTTGTGCAGACAGACAATAATTAATCTGGTCAATCAATTAAAAGACGATTCGTCACTTGCTAATATTCACACTAATTCCTCTGGGCTGTTGTGAGCTTGACGAATTACAGTAGCATTGTTAAAGTAGCCAAACATAGCACACCGTTGCACAACCACATGTCTGAACACGGCCTCTCAAACTGCATGAGAACCTGCCATCAGGATTCTAGGTAGTTATGTTACTACAGTATGCTGCCGCACCCTGCTTTAGAACATATGGATTTTAGAGGAAAAGTAAGAAAGCTGTCCCTCCCTCAAGGAGAGATTTTAATTCCCACTTATCAATCATGGTTGAGAGGTTCTGAGCGTTTTAGTCTGGGGCTGGGCTCCACATCTTGCCCTGTTTGGGTCAAATGCTGACAGGTGCAGCTCAGTGAATCACTCTCCATCTGCTAATGTGACTGTCAGACACATCCCCCTGCACCTTATCACCATCTCTACTCCGCACCCTGCTACAGGTACTATCCCTTACAAAAATGTACCATGGTACTACTATGGTACTTTCACTTATACCATGTTATAGTCTGAATCATGGAAATGCATCATGGTTTTAGCCTTGAAGTATGATGGTACTACCATTGTACCTAAATATTACTATGGTATGGCATCATATATACCACGGTACTGATCTGAATCATGGAAATGTACCATGGTTTTAGCCTTGAAGTATGATCGTACTGCTTTGCACCTAAATAAAACTATGGTGTTGCGTCATTAATACAATAGTATAGATGTGGATCATGGAATAATCATGGTTTTAACCTGCATTATACTACCATGGTAAAGCACAATTATGATAAATGGTAGCATGGTACAATAGCAGTATAATGCATCAAATAAATAAACCCCCAAAGGTCAAAAGAGGTTGGTTGGTATTATATACAGTGCCTTGCGAAAGTATTCGGCCCCCTTGAACTTTGCGACTTTTTGCCACATTTCAGGTTTCAAACATAAAGATATAAAACTGTATTTTTTTGTGAAGAATCAACAACAAGTGGGACACAATCATGAAGTGGAACGACATTTATTGGATATTTCAAACTTTTTTAACAAATCAAAAACTGAAAAATTGGGCGTGCAAAATTATTCAGCCCCCTTAAGTTAATACTTTGTAGCACCACCTTTTGCTGCGATTACAGCTGTAAGTCGCTTGGGGTATGTCTCTATCAGTTTTGCACATCGAGAGACTGAAATGTTTTCCCATTCCTCCTTGCAAAACAGCTCGAGCTCAGTGAGGTTGGATGGAGAGCATTTGTGAACAGCAGTTTTCAGTTCTTTCCACAGATTCTCGATTGGATTCAGGTCTGGACTTTGACTTGGCCATTCTAACACCTGGATATGTTTATTTTTGAACCATTCCATTGTAGATTTTGCTTTATGTTTTGGATCATTGTCTTGTTGGAAGACAAATCTCCGTTCCAGTCTCAGGTCTTTTGCAGACTCCATCAGGTTTTCTTCCAGAATGGTCCTGTATTTGGCTCCATCCATCTTCCCATCAATTTTAACCATCTTCCCTGTCCCTGCTGAAGAAAAGCAGGCCCAAACCATGATGCTGCCACCACCATGTTTGACAGTGGGGATGGTGTGTTCAGGGTGATGGGCTGTGTTGCTTTTACGCCAAACATAACGTTTTGCATTGTTGCCAAAAAGTTAAATTTTGGTTTTATCTGACCAGAGCACCTTCTTCCACATGTTTGGTGTGTCTCCCAGGTGGCTTGTGGCAAACTTTAAACGACACTTTTTATGGATATCTTTAAGAAATGGCTTTCTTCTTGCCACTCTTCCATAAAGGCCAGATTTGTGCAATATACGACTGATTGTTGTCCTATGGACAGAGTCTCCCACCTCAGCTGTAGATCTCTGCAGTTCATCCAGAGTGATCATGGGCCTCTTGGCTGCATATCTGATCAGTCTTCTCCTTGTATGAGCTGAAAGTTTAGAGGGACGGCCAGGTCTTGGTAGATTTGCAGTGGTCTGATACTCCTTCCATTTCAATATTATCGCTTGCACAGTGCTCCTTGGGATGTTTAAAGCTTGGGAAATCTTTTTGTATCCAAATCCGGCTTTAAACTTCTTCACAACAGTATCTCGGACCTGCCTGGTGTGTTCCTTGTTCTTCATGATGCTCTCTGCGCTTTTAACGGACCTCTGAGACTATCACAGTGCAGGTGCATTTATACGGAGACTTGATTACACACAGGTGGATTGTATTTATCATCATTTGTCATTTAGGTCAACATTGGATCATTCAGAGATCCTCACTGAACTTCTGGAGAGAGTTTGCTGCACTGAAAGTAAAGGGGCTGAATCATTTTGCACGCCCAATTTTTCAGTTTTTGATTTGTTTAAAAAGTTTGAAATATCCAATAAATGTCGTTCCACTTCATGATTGCGTCCCACTTGTTGTGATTCTTCACAAAAAAATACAGTTTTATATCTTTATGTTTGAAGCCTGAAATGTGGCAAAAGGTCGCAAAGTTCAAGGGGGCCGAATACTTTCGCAAGGCACTCTATTTTTCATTTATATGCCAGTATGGGCAAGTTCCTAAGAAGGTCAGAGGCATTAGGCTACTATTGTTGGTCCTAGTTTGTCTGTAACGTCACATAAAAATAAAACAAGTTGCTGACATAAAGGGGTGATACTTTCTGTATTAATAGTCACGTTTTTTGCTTATGTCTGGGTTCCCTGTGTTGCCAACCAGAAATGTGGGAGAATGTGAGATACTGTATATGGTAGCTTAATCTTTGGCATTTTGTATTCATGTATTTATAGTCAAGGGGTGTGCTTGTTTTGGCCCGAGGGAGCCGCTTACTCTAGTGATTGCTTCACACTCTCACTCTACAGTGACTCTAACGCTAGCCTGTCACTCTACAGTGACTCTCTCGTTAGCCTGCCTAGTCAGTGAGTCAGTTGAATGAGAGAGAAGCACTAGATAAACAAATTGTTTTAAACCTGATCTTCATGGTAAGCAAGTTATTCAACATAGAATATGAAACACCAAGTTAAGCAGAACGTAATGATATTATTGCTGTTATTTTTTGATTACGTTTTGATAAATTTATCAAAGTCAGCTAGCATAGAAACTAACATGGGCTCCAGTCACGCTAGCCTGTCGTAGTCATGACAACAGAGGACTCCAACGAACGTTCACACTTGTACTGTTCACCCACGAATGTGTGGCTTTGCACGGCATCAACTCCATCATCAAGTTTGTTGATGACACCACCACGGTTGTAGGCTTGATAACCAACAACAATGAATCAGCGTATAGGGAGGAGGTAAGTGAACTGCCATTGTGGTGTCATGACAGCAATTTCTCCGTGTCTTCTCCAAATAGTACCGCTGCACCATCAAGAGCATGGTTGTATCCCGGCCTGGTACGGGAATGCTCCGTCCACGACCATAAGGCCCTCCAACATGTGGTAAAGATGGCCCAGTCCATCACTGGGACCGTGCTTCCACTAATCCAGAACATCTATTTGAAACAGTGCCTGAGAAAGACCCGCAGCATCATCAAGGACCCCACACACCCCAGCCACGAGCAGTTCTCTCTCTTCCAGTCGGGCAGACGTAATCGAAGCATAAGGTCTGATGCCAACAGGCTCAGAGACCGTTTCTATCTACAAGCCATCAGACTGCTGAACACTTTAACTGGACTGACCACCTTAGCGCACAGCTGCTGCTCTTATTGTACTGCTGAATTAATACACTTGCCCCCCATCCCCCCCTTCAACCATACATGTGTAAATATTGGATGATAAATGATTGACTTCTTGTATTATACTTATGCTAAGATATTCATTTTACTTCATGTTCGTATTCTTATTTTTACTATTTCCTATTGTTGTTGCATTGTGGAGAAGGAACCTGAAAGTAGGCATTTAGTTGGGGGATGTATACCTTGCGTATCCCATATATACGACTATTAAAACTTGAAACAGAGAGCCTAAACAAAGAGAAACATTGTAACTTGCTGTTGTTAGGGATATGTTGAGAACGACATGATGAAAATGTATTCATGAGTTAAGATGATAATTAATATGAATATCTTTGTACAAATGTAGAAATCTATATGTGTAGCCTAGTCAGTTGAATGAGAGAGAGAGCCAACTGAAATTGAAGCGAAAAGCACAAGATAAACTAATTATTTTAAACATTATGTTCAAGATTTCAGATTCCATTCATTCTTATCACCATACCCTATCCAGGTCCCAAGGTTTAAGAGGGTACTAAGACCATGGGTTTTTCACCAAGCTCTAAAGATGTTGGAGAGGGTACACTAGGCCTAGGCTTTGCCATTGCAGAGCGAGTACCATAAATTACTATGTTTTTGGTCACTTTACGCAAAAAATGGTGGGACACAGACCATCATGATAATACATTCTAAACAACTGCGATGTTTAACTACACACTGCTAGTACAAAACCATTGTATTTTTTGTTGATTGTATTACTATGGTACATTTTTTAAGGTATACCAACCCACCTCCAGAATACAATACTCCCATTATCGACCTGCCCAAACTAGTCTTTCAGAGTTTTCTCCAGGGATGTACTGTATTTACTCTCTGTTAAACAAGTCACGTAGAACCATGGTGTGGGAAACCATGACTCAGGGAAACAGTATACTGCCCACATTAAGGGGGATGACATCAAGAGGAGTTGAAAGTGCTGAATTAAGTAGGTGGGGAATGTACCAGACGTGATAAATGTTGTTAGGGGACGTACACGACTGCCACAGCGCAGGACCCATGTAGAGGTCTCCACACTGCCTGAAGCCGCTTTATAGTGGCGTGTGATTGGCCAATTAGCCACACTAGGCCAATATAAAGAGTGTTAGAAGCTTGAAAGTAATAAGATGGATGTGGGAGGAGAAAGAAGACGAGGAGGAGGAGAAGGAGGGTAAATGGGTATCTCCTCTATCATGGAGGTCGTTAAATATGTAATACTCCACGATCCTAGGCGATGCAATGCATTCGTTCAGAATGGTATTAATTCCGTCGTGAGATCTCTTAAACCAACGGGTAATATGGTGATTAGCCTCAATGCTTTTAACCATATGTGACCTATATCGGGAACCACTTCGAAAATTATCTTTGAAAGCAAAACTAGTCTACATGTGGGCTTAGTTCTTCCAGTTACCATGGGGTAGAACACCTAATGGAGAAAAATCCTTATGGTTCAAACCTTTTGCAATAATATTTTCTATTCCAAAATTAACCGTAAATCTAAAGTATCTTAAAATTAACAGCAAATATTTTTGTAACTAGTTGGACCATCTACACATTGCATGCATCAGTTCCAATGCAAGTTGTTTTGTGCTAAAATTAGACATTTTCAGGAGCAAAGATTACAAGTTTTGAATGTGAAATACTTGATAACCTTTTCAGGACCCTAGGAAAGTTGTAGAGAGTGTTTTGCTGTCTTTAATGGTAGGTTTCCTGCATGCTGAAAGTCTCCTAAACATGGCTAATGAGGGGAGCTTTGAGCTCTGGATTCCCCTGTGGATGGATGAATACAGTTGATCTCAGTTGGCAAGCGTTCCCTTAGCGAGGCAGTGACCTTAAGGCCAAATGACAACAGAGCCTGTGGGAAGAGAGTGGCCTCGCTAGTGGGTTAGTCTACCCACATCACACTCACTCACAAAGGAGAGAGAGAAAGAGCGAGAGAGAGAGAGAGAGAGAGAGAGAGAGAGAGAGAGAGAGGATATGAGAGATTCAGAGTAGGATAAGAGGGGAGAGAGAAAGAGAGAGAAGATCATGAAAACCATGGACAGAGAGGAAGGTAAAATGCAATACTACACAGCACGTGTCAGTGACACTATATAGCTATCATACAGTGCCTTATGAAAGTATTCTCATAATTCTCATTCTCATTCTTACTTTTTACACATTTTGTTGCTTTACAAGGTGGGAATAAAACAGATTTTTTTTTTAAATACACAAAATACTCCATAATGTCAAAGTGGAAGAAAAACTCATGTTTGTAAAAGAATATATGAAAAATAAAACACTCAAATGTCTTGATTACATAAGTATTCAACCCCCTGAGTCAATACATGTTAAAATCACCTTTGGCAGCGATTACAGATGTGAGTCTTTCTGGGTATGTCTCTAAGAGGTTTCACCTCTAGAACACCTGGATTGTTCAATATTTGCAAATATTTTTTTTATAAACTCTTCAAGCTTTGTCAAGTTGGTTGTTGATCATTGCTAGACAGCCATTTTCAAGTCTTGCCTTAGATTTCCAAGCCGATTTATATCAAAACCACTACAGTAGGTCAATCAGGAATATTGAATGTCATCTTGGTAATGAACTCCAGTGTATGTTTGGCCTTGTGTTTTAGGTTATTGTCCTGCTGAAAGGTGAATGCGTCTCCCAGTGTTTGTAGGAAAGCAGGCTGAACCAGGTTTACCTCTAGAATTTTTCCTGTGCTTAGCTCTATTCAGTTTCTTTTTATCCTAAAAAACTCCCTCGTCTTTGCCGATGACCAGCATACCCATTACGTGATGCCGCCACCACCATGCTTAAAAATATAAAGAGTGGTGGTGTGTTGTGTTGGATTTGCCCCAAACATAATGCCTTTGTATTGAGAACAAAACAGTTTTCTTTGCCAGAGTTTTTGTAATGTTACTTTAGTGCCTTTTTATAAACAGGAAGCATGTTTTGGAATGTTTTTATTCTGTACAGGCTTCTTTCTTTTCACTCTGTCATGTAGGTTAGTATTGTGAAGTAACTACAATGCTGTTGATCCATCCTCAGTTTTCTCCTATCACAGCCAACTGTTTTAAAGTCCCCATTGTCTTCCTTCCTCTCCGGTAACTGAGTTAGGAAGGTCTCCTGTATCTTTGTAGTGACTGGGTGTATTGATACGTCATCCAAAATGTAATTAATATCTTCACCATGCTTTAAGGGATATTCAATGTCTGCTTTATTTTTATTTTGACCAATCTACCAATAGGTGACCTTCTATGTGAGGCATTGGAAAACCTCCCTGGTCTTTGTGGTTGATATTCACTGCTCGAATGAGGGACCATAGAGATAATTGCATATGTGCGGTAGAGAGATGAGGTAGTCATTCAAAACTCATGTTAAACACTATTATTCCACACAGAGTAAGTTAATTTAACTTATGTGACTTGTTAAGGACATTTCACTCCTGAACTTATTTTGGCTTTCCATAACAAAGGGGTTGAATACTTATTGACTCAACATATTTCAGCTTTAAATTTTTAATTAATTTGTTTAAAAAAATCAAAAACATAATTCCACTTTGATATGATGGGGTATTGCGTGTAGGCCAATGACAAGAAATATACATTTAATCAATTTAAAATTATGTCTGTATAACACAAGAAAATGTGGAAAAAGTCAAAGAGTGTGAATACTTTCTGAAGGTACTAATGGAAACAGCAAATTTGTCTGTAAACTTTCCAAATGTCGACAAAACAAAATACACTAGACAAGGTAGGATCTTTTGAATGCAAAATGCAATGTTTAACCTTTATTTAAGCAGGGAGTCCCCATTGAGACCATGGTCCCTTTCACAAGGGAGCACTGCATATACAATTTCAAAATGCAAAAATCTAATACAATATAAAACAAGTAAAACAGAAATATTCAAGGCAAACAATTACATTCCTCAGTAAAAAGGTCGCCAATCATTACGTTTAATTGCCCGAGCAGCACCAGAACGTCCATTTGTATTGGGGCGGCAGGGTAGCCTTGTGGTTAGACTAGTAACCGAAAGGTTGCAAGTTCAAATCCCCAAACTGACAAGGTACAAATCTGTCATTCTGCCCCTGAACAGGCAGTTAACCCACTGTTCCTAGGCCGTCATTGAAAATAAGAATTTGTTATGCATTAGGGGGCGCTATTAAAATTTTGGGATGAAAAACGTTCCCGTTTTAAACAAGATATTTTGTCACGAAAAGATGCTCGACTATGCATATATTTGACAGCTTTGGAAAGAAAACACTCTGACGTTTCCAAAACTGCAAAGATATTGTCTGTGAGTGCCACAGAACTGATGTTACAGGCAAAACCCAGATAAAAATCCAACCAGGAAGTGACGCATTTTTTGAAACCGCCTCATGCCTCACGCCTAATGATTCCTTATATGGCTGTGAATGAGCTACGGATGACCTTACATTTTCCACGTATTCCCCAAGGTGTCTACAGCATTGTGATGTCTTTTTACGCATTTCCATTGAAGAATAGCCGTAAGGGACCAATATATAGCAAGTGGTCACATGGTGTCTCCCTCAGAAAATCTTGCGTAAAATACTGAGGTAGCCATTTTTCCAATCGCTTCTTATGAGAAACCAATTGCCTCGACAGATATATTAATCGAATATATATGTTAAAAACACCCTGAGGATGGATCCTAAAAAACGTTTGCCGTGTTTCTGTGGATATTATGGAGCAAATTTTGAAAAAAGTTTGGCGTTGTAGTGGTAGCATTTTCCGGTCGATTTCTCAGCCAGGCATGATGAACAAACGACAATGGTTGGTTGCTTTTCTTATTTTCCTGAAAATGTTGCCTTCTGCCAGCAGAGCCTAGCATAGCATTATGCCATGATAAACTTACACAAATGCTTGTCTAGCGTTGGCTGTAACGCATATTTTGAAAAACTGAGATGACAGTGTTGTTAACAAAAGGCTAAGCTTGTGTTTGAATATATTTAATTCATTTCATTTGCGATTTTCATGAATAGGAAAAGTTTCTAGGGGTATTTATGTCCGCTGCATTATGCTAATTCGTTTGAGGCTATGATTACGATCACAGATCCAGGATTGCTCGTCGCAAGAGGTTTTAACTGACTTGCCTAGTTAAATAAAGGTAAAACAAAAAAATAAATTGCATTTGTAGTTGGTTCCAGCAATGAGGTGCTTTAAAGCTAAAAGCGGATTTACCTAGTCTGGTGGAGACCCGAGGAACCTCAAGAGTCAACCAATCTTGTGAACGGGTTTGGTATCTCATGTTTTTATATTTTAACAGTGAAGTTAGGCTAGTCGGAAGCTTACGTAGTAGAGCTTTGTTACCAAAAAGTGAATAATGAAGTGATCATCGGGACTTTAATGAGGACCAGCCAAACTTTTGATACAGGATGTGGTGGTCAGTATTAAAACTCACCTGTGATAAAGCGAAGGGTGCTATGGTAGATGGCTGTTGCAATCTGGTAAATGTTCTTGACTATGTCACCATAGTCAAGAACCGGCAGGAAAGTTCACTGTACAATCTGCTTCTGGCTATTTAGGGAGAGGCTATACCTATTTCTTAAAAATAAGCCCACTTTAAACCTTAGCTTTTTAGCTAGCCCATCTTTGTCGATCCAAATGTCCAGATATTTATAGGAAAGAACTCAATCAATGGGATAGCCTCTCCCTAAATAGCCAGAAGCAGATTGTATGTTTACAAAACACATAGATGAGCTACTTAAAAGGCTAAGATTTGTGTCCTATCTGACAGATAACTGTCAAGCCATTTGCAAGAAGCCTGATTCAGGCCTATTTCAGTGAGCCTTTAAAAAATGTTTTTACATTTATGTAACCTTTATTTAACCAGGGAGGCCAGTTGGGAACAAGTTCTCATTTACAACTGCGACCTGGCCAAGATAAGCAAAGCAGTGTGACACAAACAACACAGAGTTACACATGGAATAAACAAACGTACAGTCAATAACACAATAGAAAAATCTGTATACAGTGTGTTCAAACAAAGTAAGGAGGTAAGGCAATAAATAGGCCAATAGTGGCAAAGTAATTACAATTTAACAATTTACACTGGGGTGATAAATGTGCAGATGAGGATGTGCAAGTAGAAATATTGATGTGCAAAAGAGCAGAAAAACAAAAACAAATATGGGGATGTGGTAGGTAGTTGGTTGGATGGGCTATTTACAGCTGCAGCAATCGGTAAGCTGCTCTGACAGCTGAGGCTTAGAGAGGGAGATAAACTGTAAGTCTCCAGCTTCAGTGATTTTTGCAATTGATTCCAGTCATTGGCAGCAGAGAACTGGAAGGAAAGGCGACCAAAAGAGGTGTTCGCTTTGCGGATGACCAGTGAAATGTACCTGCTGGATACGGGTAGGTGTTGCTATGGTGATCAGTGAGGTGAGATAAGGTGGAGCTTTACCTTGCAAAGACTTATCGATGACCTGGAGCCAGTGGGTTTGGCGACGAATCTGTAGCGAGGACCAGCCAACGAGAGCATACAGGTTGCAGTGGCGGGTAGTATATGGGGCTTTGGTGACAAAACGGATGGCACTGTGATAGACTGCATCCAATTTGCTGAGTAGAGTGTTGGAGGCTATTTTGTAAATGACATCGCCGAAGTCAAGGATCGGTAGGATAGTCAGTTTTATGAGGGTATGTTTGGCAGCATGAGTGAAGGAGGCTTTGTTGCGAAATAAGAATCAGATTCTAGATTTAACTTTGGATCGGAGATGCTTAATGTGAGTCGAAGGAGAGTTTACAGTCTAGCCAGACACTTAGGTATTTGTAGTTGTCTACATATTCTAAGTCAGAACCATCCAGAGTAGTGATGATAGTCAGGAGGGTGAGTATTTGCAGCGATTGGTTGAAGAGCATGCATCTAGTTTTACTAGCATTTAAGAGCAGTTGGAGGCCACGGAAGGAGTGTCGTATGGCATTGAAGCTCGTTTGGAGGTTTGTTAGCGCAGTGTCCAAAGAAGGGCCAGATGTATACAGAATGGTGTCGTCTGCGTAGAGGTTGATCAAAGAATCACCCGCAGCAAGAGCGACATCATTGATATATACAGAGAAAAGAGTCGGTCCGAGATTTGAACCCTGTGGCACCCCCATAGAGACTGCCAGAGGTCCGGTCAACAGGCCCTCCAATTTGACACACTGATTTCTATCTGAGAAGTAGTTAGTGAACCAGGCGAAGCAGCCATTAGAGAACCCAAGGCTGTTGAGTCTGCCGATAAGAATACGGTGATTGACAGAGTCAAAAGCCTTGGCCAGGTCGATGAAGACCGCTGCACAGTACTGTCTTTTATCGATGGCGGTTATGATATCGTTTAGGACCTTGAGCGTGGCTGAGTTGCACCCGTGACCAGCTCGGAAACCAGATTGTATAGCGGAGAAGGTACGGTGGGATTCTAAATGGTCAGTGATCTGTTTGTTCACTTGGCTTTTGAAGACTTTAGAAAGGCAGGGCAGGATGAATATAAGTCAGGATGGATATAGGTCAGTATGGATATAGGTCAGGATGAATATAGGTCAAGATGGATATAGGTCTTTGAATGATAATGTAATGCACGAAGGCCTTGGAAAGGTCTATAAATAACTCAGCACTAATACCGATATAATAACCATAATTTTTAAGTAAACTTGGAGTCACGCGATGATATGTTGTTTGGTCCTCCCACTACGACTTGGGAAAGCATACAGTTAGTTCGGCTACAGACAAAATAAATTATGATGAACTTCACAGGGTGGTAAAAGTGCATAGTAATCCATGCTTGGCTCACTCTTATCCATAATAATCACATCAGGTAGGTAGCCTACTGTCACGCCCTGACCGTAGAGTGCTTTGTATGTTTCTATTGTTGTTTGGTCACGGTGTGATTTGGGTGGGCATTCTATGTTTGTATGTCTAGGTTTTTGTATTTCTATGTTTCGGCCGGGTATGGTTCTCATTCAGGGACCAGCTGCTTATCGTTGTCTCTGATTGGGAACCATACTTAGGTAGCCTGTTTTTCCACTTTTAGTTGTGGGTAGTTGTATTTCTGTTTAGTGTTTGTTTCACCTTGCAGGACTGTTTCGGGTTTTCCTTTTGTTATTTTTGTATTCAGTGTTCAGTTCCGTATAATAAAGATGAACACGTATCCCGCTGCATTTTGGTCTGACGATTCCTCTTCTTCCGATGAAAGCCGTTACACCTACCCACACTGTATCTTCCAGATGTTGGCTTCAGCAAATTCTCTATATATTGCAACACTTGTTGTGACATAACCATCAGTAGAGTTGAAAATGCGATGGAAACCCACTTAACTTTTTTATTCTGTACATGAGAATTTAACCCCCAAATATTTTTGGGATGGAAACAGCTTGGGCATATTGTTTTAATCTGTCGGCAATTGGATGGAAACCAAGCAACTGTAAAGGAAAGCATGGTGACATATATTATCTGTGCTGAGAGTTAAAAGAAAGAAACATGCACTGTAATATAGCTTAGTCAATGAACTTCTACTTCGTAGAGTGTGTATATGCGTTCACTTTTCTGAGCGCATAAAGGCATCCTGGCCTCACACAGTGAGGGTTGTAGTTAAGTCTGACAGCTAGCTGAAACACCCAACCACGTTCGACTTCTCAGCAGCTTTCACTGCCACTATCATAACACTCTGACCTCCCTGCAAGTCACAACATCTAGCATCTCAGAAGTAAATATAACTATAAATACCACGTGACATTTCCACTGAGCTCACTGACGATGGACAGACATAATAAAAAATAAAAAATAGGAAATAAAACTTGGAGATCGAAGAAACTATGAAATATCAATGTAGGCAGTAAGCCAAGGTTTGTGATTTTAATCAAAGCAGAAATGATGCCGCAGAGGACTGGTGTGTGGGGGGGGGGGGGGGGGGGGGGGGTGACACTCTAAATGGATGTTGCCAACCTCGTAATAGACTTGGTTTGCTTTAACTCACATCACACATTATGGTAAATGACAGTTTACTTAGGGGACTCAATAAACTGCATCATATTTCCACTTGATTATCTGTCTATTCATATCTATCTAGTCTAGAAAACCAGATGGCTCCTTAAGAGGGCACAGTGTGATATTAATGGACGTTTCATCCATTTTACTTAAGTTCCACATATTCAGGCAACATGTCTGTACAGCCAAAGGTCACCCTTCCATGACATTTCTGAAATGACGCTATTTGCCAGTATACAATATATCTTGCTTAGGTGTCTTGAACGACATAATTAGGATTGGGAGCACTGTGTCCCCCATGGTTACCTGGGGTGGTAGCCTGTAGCAGTGTAGAGATGAAGACTTGTATAAATGCTCTATAGTTGGATGACAGAAATAACACCATGGGACAATGGCGTTGGGATCATCCTACTGTACACCTCATTGGACGCTCCTTACGTTGTGGTGGGCTAATGGAAGGGGTGTCACACAAAGCACTGGGACAAAAAGAGCATTTAAAGGCTGTCACGTCCAAGGAAGTCGTCACTGTGTAAAAACATACTTCTCCACATTGACATCCTGGACAGGCCTGTTACTTCCACAGTAGTTGACTTGTGATGCAAATGCTTTCCATACAGCAGCTTGAGCTGTATGTACCCTTTTAGGGCGGAAGCATGTAGCCTATGCCTCGGCAGAGTGGCCAAATGTACAAAGTGCCTGAAGCGTACACAAGCTTTACCTTTGCAGATGAGCCAGTGTCATTTCCTATAGGAGAGGAAAGTTTCCTCTCATTTCATGCATGAGGAAGCACTCTCTACAGATGTAGGATCTTCATTTGAGCCAGTTTACTTCAGCAGGAAAATCCTGCAGCAACAGGAAATGTGAATTATTAAGTGGATGGTAATTAAAGGACATTATTGTTAGGGGTTGATACACGTTTCATAAGGGAAAATCAAGTCTGATATTTTGAAGTGGAAATTACAAACTTCAGAAGCCTTTTTAAACCTCAAATACACTACAAGTATTACATATCCTGCATTGCAGGAAAGTTCTCCTGCAACCGGGTGACCAAATTAAGATCCTACATCTGTAGCGTTTGTTGTTCAGCTGCACACTACTTCACCAGAGAAATTAATAAAAACTTCAGGGCAGAAACACAAATGTAGAAGAGATGCAGAGAAACTGACGAAATATGAGTGTATTACGCCAAAAATATTAGATTTATCGAAAAGCAATGTGGAGTTTAAATGCTAAATAGATTATTTCAGGACATTACTATGAACATAATCACATTTCCTCGGTCTAGTCACAAGTGATGTTTGTTTTGGGACCAAGTGGCAGCAGGAATTACTATTAAAAATGGTCAGGTAGCATCCTCAATACACAAAGACACACTCTAATCTCCCCTCAATGCCAAACAAATTGCTACTACAAGCAACATCTCTAGCAGTTTCCCAAACCACCATCCCCATTAAAAGCAAAAGCAAAGACAGAAGACATCACGATCCACAACGCTGCACTACTTATGCTATAGCACATACTAAATTCTAGAAATATAAAAACCTTCAGGGAGAAAGAGAGATCATGGAGCCATTATAGAGACCTGCTAATTAGACTGCATAGTGCAGTCGTAATCAAGGAATGAATGTGTGTGTCCTGTATGTCTAATCACTCACAGAAATGTGGCCATGCATACCATTCATCTCCAGTAGTGTAAGCTCCTCCAGCAAATAGAAGTGTGTGTTGTTTGTGCTGTGAGGGGTCACCTTGGCATTTAGCAGTGTATATTTTAATTCACAGCCAACTGAAAAATCTGTCCACAGATTGGATTCCCACTCCTAAAATAAGATGTGATTAATTTAACATGTGGGGTGTTATTTAACTGACAGGTAAAAGTGAGGAGTTGGGTGGCTTAATGGACTAGTTAATGGGGATCTGTCTTGGCAAGTCCATTACCGTCTGTCAGCTTTTAATGTGAGCTCAAGGAAGCATGTTGTAGACATTTTCAGTTTGGCACATCCAAGGCCAAATGCACCTCATGCCTGACTGACTGGTTCCAGGTACCCAGCCTGGCGACTATAATGAGACAATTCATTTGTTCTTAACGTCACTGCACTAGCCTAAAACCCCTGGACGCCACGGTGCTGATGTAAAACTGCTGGATGTCACCAAACTAACCGTCCACACAACAAACGGATCACAAAATACAGTTGTGTTCTAGGGGTAGGATTTATTCTCCTAGGTACAGTACAGATACATTATCCAGAGAAGCGCACTGCTGTGTATCTTGTGTACCATTTTGAAAGAATGGCCAAAAATGCCCTTGCGAAAGAAGTTGTCATATACATTTCATCACATGACCTATAGAGATGGAATCCGCAGTAGGGGGAAACAGCGCCACTTGCCACCCCACCACTGTAATTGTTTTCGTCGTCGAGCTGTGGAGCGTAGCGCAGCATGGTCCAATTGTTTTTTTTTTTGCAGTATATCTTGAATCTGTATTTCGTAGGCGACCTGCCTTGATGTGATTATTACAGATAAGAGCATCGATTATCATGTCACCAAAAGAAGATATTTATTGGAAAGGAGCATCAAGCTCATCACTATGCACTTTCTTTGTTGTTGTAACATCACAGAAGGAAGTGGCAGTTTAACCATTAAGGATTCTAGCTTCAAGAGAATAAAGTGTTGAGTGAGCTGATTACAACACATTCCCTAATAAAACCATTTGGATAGTAAAGTGCGCATGCTATCACCCTCTACTAAAATGCTTTTACAAAGCATAATGTTTTGAGTGAGCTGTTTACAACCTATTCACACAACTTTACGCATGATTTAGCCAGAAGGCCTTAACCTCATTATAGACAAAAACTAAATTGGTGATTTACGTCCTGGAAAATAGCACTTAGCATCAGTTTATTGAGAAGAAAAGCTTGAATATACTTAATTAGAATCTTCATTTCACCAAGCAGATGGGTGATGGACATTAACTGTTGGTTTAAAGGGCCTTAAATGGATGCTCGTCATATGTTTTTTATGGTTGCAAACAAACACAGGATACATTTAAATGTATGTTTAAGCCCAGAGCTGGTTGTATCAGAGAATACTGTCTGTTAATGTGAACCTATGAAAACATAGTTATTCCTTAGAGGGAGGCTAGACAGTACAACCATATGATCTGCATCTATAAGAGATGACATTTTAAATGATTAAAACCAGTCTAATAAACAGTCTCTTTTAAGCCCCCCCCCCCAAAAAAAAAGTTTATTGTTCAATTGGGGTTGTTTACTTCTCCCAACATTTCTAACACACCTCGTCCCCTCCAGTAAAGCGATTACTCATGTTAATTGCAATTTCATTAACGTTTGCCTCATTTTAAATTGTGGTGACAAGCTTGCAGAGGTAACAGCATGCCGTACAAACCGCCACCCCAAACCCATTCAGTCGCCTTTCGTCTCCCATATACACACGGCATACACAAGAGTTGTTCATATTTTATAGGCATCGCATTTAATCAGTTGACAGCATGGTAGTTAGGTCCTTTCTCATTATACAGGCTGGGCTGCTGTCTTAAGTTGCCACAGACTGTTCTTAGCTTGAGGCAGTGTAATAGTGAAGGACTCTATTTCCGTTTAGCCCATGACTGACAGGCTTTCCTCCTCCCTCCTGCCGCTCTACCTCTCCCATCGATCCTTAGAAACGCAGTGTTGGCTAGAACAGGGCTAAATGTAGCACTGCACAGCCAGCCTGGGATACATTTGGCAGCCTTCTATAGGTCTTTTCATTTTTGTGATGTGTGCACTCCTACCAATGCAGACAGGCTCACTACAGCTAACATAATCCAAGATCATAAATTGGTTGGACAACTCATTAGTTGTTTTGGCATACAGTAGGTGCCCCTCAACTAAATTGTCCAACCTGTAAGTTTTGCTTCTCTACAACAGCTTACAAGGAAGCTCTTCATGCCTGGGTAGATTATCGGAAAATGTCTTGTAGCCTCCAAAGATAGAGGACCAGAAAGTGGAAAAAAATAGCCTTACAATGACTGACTCATTGGTCAAATCTACATGATAACATGGCTCACAGATGACTTAGCAATATCCTCCTGGGAGAGTATATATCCAGACCTTACCACCCTAACATGTTGCCATCTCGCTTGCCAAGACAGGCTCAATGGAGCTGGCTGCTGCTAAAAAACAAAGTAGCACCAATGCTATCCAAAGGCTACAGAAACAGCTCTCCATACTGTAGTACCATCCATCCCCTCTACACTCCGCTCCTGCCGCCCAGGGTCTCCTCTGCTACACACGGTGTGGTGGCTCTGTGAAGTTACCCTAGGGGCCGGTCCGTGAGTCATGTCTGCCTAGCCTCTCACAGCAACATCTGCTAACGTGGCGCCTCTGTCACTGAAACACTGCTACGGGCTGACTGGAGCGGCTTTTAGGACTCCTGGGTGCTGGCTAAATGAAATATACATATGTCTGTGAGACATAAGGGAAGTACATGGCCAGAAGCATTTAGAGAGGAACATCCCCCCCAATCGCTCCTATCACCCAGTCCTGCAGTATTCTACTCTCACTACAGTTGGAAAATGGAGGGATTCAGCATGAAGGGGAGAAAGTTGCCCCCAACAATATAATCGTATTTTATTATGGTTTACAGTGGGTTGCACTGTATAAGTGCATTGGGATCCCATGGGCTCCCTTTCGTTGATATTTTGTATTACAATATTGGTTGGATTTATTAATCTGTTTGCTCCCAGAGAACTGGGGAAAAACTCCCTCATCATCTCAGTTAATAAATGTGCATAATCCCACAAGTACGATACATGAATCTGATTCCCTGATTACATTTTATTCATTGTTAACCTTATGAGATGAATTGTTTCCATTAACTTGATATAATCTAAAACAGAGAGAGAAAAATCAGTGATAAGAGAAACAGAGAGAAAAGGACAGGGGGGAGAGAGAGAGGGGGGTGGGGGGTGGAATGCAATGAGAGCAAATTACACATTACAAAGACAATACGTGATACGTTTCCTAATTCCAGCAGCAAAACAACCACAGGGACATTCCTGTGGATGAATCTGATGAATGTAAGTCGCAATTCATCTCTGACAATGCTATCCAATCTCTTTCAATAACACCATCCAAATCAATCATCCCAGAACCCAACAGGTGTCAGTCAAATGAGAGGTAGCTGAGCTTCCAGCCTCTAACTTCTCTCCCACGCCCCAGTTTAGCATTCAGCACAGTGCAGGCCAGGCAGCACATTGTCTTTTTAGCTGGCCATGTTGCATCGTAATTGTAAAACAGCTAATCAACGTGAGAGATAACATGTCATGCAGAGTATCATGCCATATTGAAATGACCACATTAGCCTGTGGGTCCCAAGACAAATTGTTTATGTTAACTAGCTGGTTGTAATGGCTGTCGATAATTAAAAGTGAGTGACTATATCATTGCTAATCATTATATTGTAATTGAGCCGTCCACTAGGTATTATGGGTAAACAGAGAGCATGAGTAGGATGAACTCTGTGCCTGCTAACCCCAGTGACCTGCGTTTGCTTACACCTAAAGCCCAGTGTCAAAGGTTCTGCTGATTCAAGGTCAGTTGTTTCACCATGGAAACTGATGCCGGCAGACAATCCTGTCAACAAATCTAAAATATTATCTTATTCTCGCTTGTTTACGTACAACGAAATGAAAAAGGAGTGGATTCTGTCTCTTTGGGTTTTGGTTTTGACAACACTAGTTGGAGTGATTTAGACTACATGCTTTTTTCATCTCCATGGTACACACTCAAACAATAACCTTCAGACAAATCATTTATTTTGGGAAACTTGCCTTGTACTGCTCAAGAAAACATTTTTGAATACATTCTATACAACTCATTATAACATGTGACTTCTCCTTAAAGTTGTCGCTTCCACATGAGAGAGGAAATAGGTGACCACGGTACAATACAACACTTTTCTTGTCTCAATAGAAAAATATTGTATAAAAATATAGACAGGGGTTTCCTTACTGGAATGCCCTCAACACATGTACATGTTTTTCTGCTGTGACACTACCACACTACTGTCAATGCCGCCTGCTACAGGGACAATGCCTCTGTGATGCTTGTGGTGGCGCTAACAGAACAGCAGGGTTTCTATCAATTCTCTAGGTCAGATGATGGCTATGAATGCCTGAGCAGCGGATAGTGCTCGGTTATGCTTGCCATCTGTGCAGGCTGTACGAACTTAAATATGATTGACTGGGAAAGCTATTATACATGAAAAGTGAGCAAAATACCAAGCTTAGGGACGTTGTGCAATCACATTAATTCAGAGAGAAAATAGATAGTCTATTCTGCCTCTCAAGTATGTTTAAAGACCACTACAAAGAATTGTACGATGTCCTCCCACTGCATTATTCAAGTGAGAGGACCCATCTCTCATGATCCATAAGTCACTGATGCCAACTACATACAATAAGCTTTAATAAAGTAGAAAGCAAAGAGTCAGAACAGCGAGTGTATTATTTGATTGTCTAGGTCTACTACTACATAACCTTCACTACGTACATAAAAGGGTTCTTCGGCTGTCCTCATAGGATAACCTTTTGAAGAACCCTTTTTTGGTTCCAGGTAGAACCCCTTTGGTTCCAGGTAGAACCCTTTACGCAGAGAGGTATACATGGAACGCAAAGGTGTTCTACCTGGAACCAAAAATGGTTTTACTATGGGGACAGCCAAAGAACCCTTTTGGAACCCTTTTTTCTAAGAGTGTAGTGCATGGACAATTAGTGAATACTATCATGTGGGGATGCTGTGAATAGCTAAGAGATGGGCTGGTACACATGCAATATCTGTCCCTGAACCCCTACTTAAGGAGTACATGTATATCTGGTACTGAGAAACACAAGGACTATGGTAGAGTTGATCTCTTTCTCTATTGTCCGCCATGTTCCCTCTCCCTTTCTCTATCTTCCTCTCGCTCTCCCACTGGCAGGAAAATATCACCTCCCATGAATTTTCATCCCATCTTTCTGACCCAAATTACCATAAACAATTCCAGGTTAACATGTTAGCTCATATGCCAATTGGAATCAATTATCGTGACATTTACATTTTTAAGAAAGAAACATGAGATTCTTGAATATATTGACAACTATTTGCATGGTTTTAAAGATCCAAGGTCTTATTTCCTAGATGTATTTAAATGCTCCATCTTTACTGCCAAACTGCCATATGGAGCTGTGAGCTGTAACAGCCCAGATGAACACTCTTATCAATATGTATTGACGGGGATCGGTGGCCTCAGCACTGTTAATGTGCTGAGTATTACACCATATAAACACCTGTGTATCCAATACTGTCTCACCCTGATCTGTTTCACCTGTCTTCGTGCTTGTCTCCACCCCCCCTCCAGGTGTCGCCCATCTTCCCCATTATCCCCATGAATTTATACCTGTGTTCTCTATTTGTCTGTTGCCAGTTTGTTTTGTTTCGTCAAGCCTACTAGCACTTTTTCCAGTGCTCCTGTCTTTCACTAGTTCCTGTTTTCTAGTTTTCTCGGTTTTGACCATTCTTTCTGCCCTGACCCTGAGCCTGTCTGTCATTCTGTATCTTGTCACACCACCCTGGATTACTGACCTCTGCCTGCCCTGACCCTGACCCTGCCATTCTGTACCTTTCGGACTCTGCTCTGGATTACTGACCTCTGCCTGCCCTGACCCTGACCCTGCCATTCTGTACCTTTCGGACTCTGCTCTGGATTACTGACCTCTGCCTGCCCTGACCCTGACCCTGCCATTCTGTACCTTTCGGACTCTGCTCTGGATTACTGACCTCTGCCTACCCCTCTGTTTGTGTAATAAACTTTTGTTACTTCGAAACTGTCTGCATCTGGGTCTTCTCCTGAGCCTTGACAAATACCAGGTTGACAAATTACCGTTAAAGGGATAGTGCCACAATTGCACAAACTATCCCTTTAGGAACCAATCCGGTCATAACACGTCTTTATACTGACAGAAATCGACCATATAAACCCCTGTATGAACTATGGGGGTCAGTTCTATTTTAACTGAGTCAAGTTATTGAATAGGAGGGATACCATGATGCCATTCATTTCAAAGAGGAATTTGTCTCCATACAGGAACAGAGTTTCACTTTATCCCCTGAATTACTTTGTTAAGATGGAATCGACTCAAACCCTGATTTGAGCTCTTTTCCAGTAGTAGCAAGAAGAGAATGGTCGCCTCCCTAACACGTCAGCTTTATCAGGTTCCCTTTCACATTTTACTCAGAGTAATTGCTCACTATTGTCGCCCCAGGCTTGTTTATGGTGGATGTAAAGCATTGTGTGAAAAACTACTTTCTACAAAATTACTGACTTACAGATCTCCGGAGCACCAAGTCTAGGTCCAAGATGCTTCTAAACAGCTTCTACCCCGAAGCCATAAGACTCCTGAACATCTAGTCAAATGGCTACCCAGACTATTTGCAACCCACCCCCCCACACCCCCTCTTACCCCCTCTTTAAACCACTGCTACTCTCTGTTGTCATCTATGCATAGTCACTTTAATAACTCTACCTACATGTACATACTACCTCAAAGAACCTGTGTCCCCGCACATTGACTTTGTATCTGTCACGAATATCACCGAAGGTGGCTCCCCTTCCTGTTCGGGTGGCGCTCGGCGGTCATCGTCGCCGGTCTACTAGCTGCCACCGATCCCTTTTTTTCGTTTGTTTTTGTGTAATTGTTTTCACCTGTTCCTTGTTGGGGTTTTGGGATGGGTATTATTTCAGTTCGTTTAGCTTGTGGTTGTGTGGGCTTGTTGTTATTGTACGTAGATGGTATATTGTTGATTTTGGGTTTTCGCTGTCCGGTTTATGTAACAGTGGTCTTTGGGTTGTGTTTGTGCCTGTGTTTTGGCTTCACCCATTTTGGTACCTGTTCCTGTTTACTGAGGACATTAAAGCGTTTTTCCCCCGTGAAACTTCTGCCTTCTGCGCCTGACTCCACACCCATCACTCTCCCGACATTACAGAAGCCCGCACCACCTTTATGGAGTCAGCAGGAGCAGCGACCACTCCTCTCCCCACGATGGAGGAGAGAGTCCTTCATCACACGTCCATGGATCAAATGATGGAGAGGATGGACCGTTGGGAGAGGAGTGATCTCCCTACTATCCCACCTACCCTCCCGCCAGCAACTCTACCATCTCCTCCAGCGGGATCCGGTGCCAGCGCTCTGTGCATTACTCCTCCGAGGGAGTAGATGGAGCGGCAGCGGGGTGCCAGGGATTCCTGCTACAACTAGGTCTCTACCTGGCCACCGTTCGGCAGGCTCCCTCAGACGAGGAGAGCGTGAGTGTCCTGCCTGACGGGTAGAGCCCTGGAGTAGGCCAATGCTGTCTGGAACGACTCAGCGAGGGGCCACTACTCAGCGAGGGGCCAGTTCCCCCGCAATTTCCGGGCCGTGTTCGACCACCCTCCGGAGGGCCGAGCGGCGGGTGAGAGGTTGTTCCATCTCCGGCAAGGGACAAGGAGCGCGCAGGACTTTGCGCTGGAATTCCGGACCTTGGCCACCGGAGCGGGTTGGACCGACAGGGCCCTGATAGACCATTACAGGTGTAGCCTGAGAGAGGACGTCCGCAAGGAGCTGGCTTGTCGGGACACTACGCTCAGCCTGGATGAGCTAATAGACATGTTCATCCGGCTAGACCATCTGCTCGCTGCTCGCGGACGTTCTGAAAGTGTCCTGTCAGTTCCACCTCCTGGCCCTCCCGCTCCCATTCCGATGGAGCTAGGGGGGGGCTGCATCTAAGGAGACCGGAAGAGGAGGCTCCTCCTGTACCCGTTGTGGCAGGAGAGGGCACACTTCCGGTCGGTGCTTCAGGAGTCCATCTGGGAGTCGAGAGGGCAGGCAGAACACTCCTCGGTCACCCCAGGTGAGTCAGCACCATACACTCCCAGAGCTTCCTGTTGGTCACATGTTTTTATAAATTTGTTTCCTTAAGTTTTTCCCTTTCTCCAGCATAAGGCGCTAGTCGATTCAGGTGCAGCGGAGAACTTTATAGATTGCGGACTTGACCAGAGGTTGAGGATACCGTTAGTCAAGGTAGACCCCCCCCTTCCCCGTGCACTCCTTAGATAGTCGACCGTTAGGGTCAGGGCTGGTCAGGGAGGCCACGATTCCTCTGGAGATGATTATGCGGGGGAATCATAAGGAGCGGATTAGTCTGTTCCTTATCGATTCACCTGCGTTTCCGGTGGTGCTGGTGATTCCCTGGCTGGCTATTCACAATCCTAAGATTATGTGGAAACAGGGAGCTCTCCAGGGGTGGTCTGATGAGTGTTCAGGCAGATGTGTAGGAGTTTCCATCTGTGCGACAACTGTGGAGAGTCCAGACCAGGGTTCCACCGTGCGCATTCCCGCTGAGTATGCCGATTAGGCTATCGCCTTCAGTAAGAAGAAGGCTACCCAATTACCACCCCATCGACAGGGGGATTGCATTATAAACCTCCAGGTAAATGCTGCACTACCCAGGAGTCACGTGTATCCTTTGTCCCAGGAGGAGACGTTGGCTATGGAGACATATGTCACGGAAGCCCTGGGACAGGGGTACATTCGGCCCTAGATGTCATCCGTCTCCTCGAGTTTCTTTTTCGTGAAGAAAAAGGAGGGTGGTTTGCGTCCGTGTATTGATTATCGAGGTCTCAATTCCATCACTGTGGGTTTTAGTTACCCACTACCTATCATCTCTACTGCGGTGGAATCATTTCACGGGGCGCGCTTTTTCACGAAACTGGACCTCAGGAGCACGTATAATCTGGTGCGTATTTGGGGGGAGATGAGTGGAAAACCGCGTTTAGTACCACATCTGGCCATTATGAGTACCTCGTCATGCCGTACGGGTTAAAGAATGCTCCAGCAATCTTTCAATCCTTCGTCAACGAGATTCTCAGAGACCTGCACAGACACGGTGTGGTGGTGTATATTGACGATATCTTGATCTACTCCGTTACACGCGCTGCACATGTGTATCTGGTGAGCAAGGTTCTTGGGCGACTGCTGGAGCATGACCTGTACGTGAAGGCGGAGAAATGTGAGTTTTCCAAACAAGCCATTTCCTTCCTGGGTTATCTCATTTCCACTTCGGGGGTGGTAATGGAGGGTGACAGAGTCAAAGCCGTGCATAATTGTCAGCGACTCCGACCACAGTAAAAGCGGTGCAGCAGTTCTTAGGGTTTGCCAATTACTACCGGAGGTTTATCCGGGGTTTTGGCCAGGTAGCGGCCAAAACCATAGTAGAGGTGGACGCATCCAAGGCTGGGGTTGGAGCCGTGCTCTGACAGAGCTCAGGTACGCCACCGAAGCTCCGCCCCTGTGCTTATTTTTCGAAGAAGCTCGGGCCAGTGGAGCGGAATTATGATGTGGGGGACAGGGAGTTGTTGGCTATGGTTAAGGCCCTGAAGATGTGGAGACACTGGCTTGAGGCACCCTTTCCTCATCTGGACTGACCACCGTAACCTGGAGTATATCCAATCAGCTAGGAGACTGAATCCTCGTCAGGCAAGGTGGGCCATGTATTTCACCCGATTTCGTTTTACGATCTTGTATCGACCAGGTTCCCTCAATGCTAAGGCCGACGCGCTGTCCCGCCTCTACGACACTGAGGACCGGTCCATTGATCCTATTCCCATCATTCCGGCGGCTAAGCTGGTAGCACTGGTAGTATGGGAGGTGGACGAGGACATAGAGCGGGCGCTAAGGGAGGAACCTGCACCTCCACAGTGCCAGGAGGGTCGTAGGTACGTGCCGCTCGCTGTTCATGATCAATTGATTCGGTGGGCTCATACTCTACCCTTGTCAGGTCACCCGGGTATTTCGAGAACGGTGAGAGTTCTGTACTGGTGGCCTACCTTGGTGAGGGAAGTGCGATTCTATGTCTCCTCCTGTTTGGTGTCCGCCCAGAGTAAGGCTCCTAGACACTTGCCACGAGGGAAGTTACAACCCCACCCCGTTCCACAACGGCCGTGGTCCCATCTATCGGTGGATTTTCTCACTGATCTTTCCCTTTCTCAGGGGAACATGATGATCCTGGTCGTTGTGGATCGGTTCTGCCATCGAAGTCGAAGTCCTGCCATCTTATCACGTTGGCCGGTCTCCCTACGTCCCTACAGACTGCGGAGGTGCTGTTCACCCATGTCTTCCGGCACTACGGGGTGCCCGAGGATATTGTTTCTGATCGGGATCCCCAGTTTATGTCCCGAGTGTGGAGGGTGTTTATGGAGCGTCTGGGGGTCTCGGTCAGCCTGACCTCGGGGTATCACCCGGAGAGTAATGGGCAGGTGGAGAGAGTGAACCAGGAGGTGGGTAGGTTTCTGCGGTCGTATTGCCAGTACCGGCCAGGGGAGTGGGCGAGATACATCCCCTGGGCTGAAATGTCCCAGAACTCACTAAGCCACTCCTCTACCAACATGTCACCGTTTGAGTGTGTGTTGGGGTCCAGCCGGTTCTAGCACCATGGCATCAGAGCCAGACCGAGGCTCCTGCGGTGGAGGAGTGGGTGCAGCGCTCTAAGGAGACCTGGAGAGTCGTCCAGGGGTCATTGCGTCAGGTGAGTGGATGGCAGAAGAGGAGCGCTGACCGTCACCGCAGTGAGGCCCCCGTGTTTGCACCGGGGGACAGGGTCTGGCTCTCGACCTGAAACCTGCCCCTCCGCCTGCCCTGCCGGAAGCTGGGTCCGCAGTGGGTGCGGCCATTTAAAGTCCGGAGGAGAATAAACATGGTGTGTCATCGATTGTTACTTCCTTCGTATTATCGTATTAACCCCTCGTTTCATGTGTCTCTGCTCAGGCCGGTGGTAGCTGGTCCCATGCAGGAAGGTGAGGTTCTGGAGGTCCCTCCGCCCCCTCTGGACATCGAGGGGTCCCCGGCGTACACGATACGGGCCATTCTGGACTCGAGATGCCGGGTGAGGGGCCTGCAGTACCTCGTGGACTGGGAGGGGTACGGGCCGGAGGAGAGGTGCTGGGTCCCGGTGGGCGATATATTGGATCCAGCTATGTTAAAGGACTTCCATCGCCTCCATCCGGATTGCCCTGCGCCTCGCCCCTTGGGTCGTTCCCAAGGCCGGTGTCGGCGCGCCATGGGAGCCGAGCGTCAGGGGAGCCGCGCGTCAGGGGAGCCGCGCGTCAGGGGAGCCGCGCGTCAGGGGGGCTCCTGTATCTTTTATTCTTATCTGTATTTTTATCTGTATTTATTTTATTTGAATCCACTCCATTCACAGCCAGTGTGATGTGTGCCACCCACCAAACAGTTAGCTAAACTCAGCAAAAAAAGAAACGTCCCTTTTTCAGGACCCTGTCTTTCAAAGATAATTAGTAAAAATCCAAATAACTTCACGGATCTTCATTGTAAAGGGTTTAAACACTGTTTCCCATGCTTGTTCAACGAACCATAAACAATTAATGAACATGCACCTGTGGAACGGTCGTTAAGACACTAATGGTAGGCAATTAAGGTCACATTTATGAAAACTAAAGACCCTAAAGAGGCCTTTCTACTGACTCTGAAAAACACAAAAAGAAAGATGCCAGGGTCCCTGCTCATCTGCGTGAACGTACCTTAGGCATGCTGCAAGGAATCATGAGGACTGCAGATGTGGCCAGGGCAATAAATTGCAATGTCCATACTGTGAGATGCCTAAGACAGCGCTACAGGGAGACAGGACGGACAGCTGATCAGTGGCAGACCACGTGTAACAACACCTGCACAGGATCGATACATCCGAACATCACACCTGCGGGACAGATACAGGATGGCAACAACAACTGCCCGAGTTACACAAGGAACACACAATCCCTCCATCAGTGCTCAGACTGTCAGCAATAAGCTGAGAGAGGCTGGACTGAGGGCTTGAAAGCCTGTTGTAAGGCAGGTCCTCACCAGACATCACAGACAACAACGCGATTATCGACGAAGGAATAAGCGTTACATTGAGGCATGTGCTCTGGAGCGGGATCGAGGTGGAGGGTCCGTCATGGTCTGGGGCGGTGTGTCACAGCATCATTGGACTGAGCTCATTGTCATTGCAAGCAATCTCAATGCTGTGTGTTACAGGGAAGACATCCTCCTCCCTCATGTGGTTCCCTTCCTGCAGGCTCATCCTGACATGACCCTCCAGCATGACAATGCCACCAGCCATACTGCTCGTTCTGTGCGTGATTTCCTGTAAGACTCTTGTTATTTCATACAAATATTTACATGTTAAGTTTGCTGAAAATAAATGCAGTTGACAGTGAGAGGACGTTTCTTTTTTTGCTGAGTTTAGTATCTGATCCATCTCATCAGCACTGCTGCTGTATTTAATTGGGATCCTTAATAAATACAAATACAAAATGTTATTTTATCTCTATACTGATCTAGTACTTAATGCAGGACGGTGATATCTTTCCTGTCAAGTCACTGAGGCTTATTTGTTTGCTGTCAGTGACTATCTACATCCATACACACCCTATTGTGTTTGCTTGCTCATCCTGTCAGTGACTATCTACATCCATACACACCCTATTGTGTTTGCTTGCTCATCCTGTCAGTGACGATCTACCTCCATACACACCCTATTGTGTTTGCTTGCTCATCCTGGCACAGACTAGATCTTCTTTTTTTTTATACAATGTCAAAAAGCTGTCCCCTCTTGATAAAAGCACACACTCTGCATTTTGTTAAATCGATTTAAGACCAGGGATAGGCAGAAAGAGAGAGTGGTGAGGAGCTCTGATGATGTGACATATGACTGGTTAGAAAAGGATGGAGAGAGTGATATAGGGACGTGGACAAAGAGATGACGAGTAGCACACAGACAGAGAGATGGAGAGAGAGAGACAAAGAAAATAAGCAAAAGAGAGGGATTTATACTAACATAACAGATGGCTGGTCAGAGAGAGATGGAAGAATAAGATGAGAGCAATGAGGATGTGGAATGGGGTATGTGTAGAGATGAAAAGAGAGAGACGGATGGAGGGAGAGCGAGATGGATCAGTCCTCCTGATGCAGACTGCAGTTGGAGCATCGATATGCAGCGTGCATAATTCCCTTAGACTGACCCTTCACCTAACCAACCCATATAAACATACTAGCAAGCTTTGACATGAGTGAAATCTTCTCTTTGAGCAAGGGAACAGAGCAGTGGAAGGGAGGGCTGCACTCAGGGCCATACGTCCTCATTAGAGACCTTGCTGCACACACACACACACACACACACACACACACACACACACACACGCACGCTCACACGAACACACGCACACACACACAGTTGCATAACCACACACAAACAACACACAAACAACAAAGACACATATGCACCTGGACGGATCTTGGAAGGAGTTAGACGTATTTGACATGTGTACACATAGTGCCTTCAGAAAATGTCCCTTGATGTATTTCACATTTTGTTGTGTTACAGCCTGAATTCTGAATGGATTGAATAGATCTCTCACTCAAATACACTAATAACAAAGTGAAAACATGTTTGTTTTTTATATATATATTTTGCAAATGTATTGAAAATTAAATATCTCATTTACATAAGTAATGACTATGAATCACCTTTGGCATCGATTACAACTGTGAGTCTTTCTGGGTAAGTCTCTAAGAGCGTTGCACACCTGGATTGTACAATATTTGCCCATTATTCTTTTCATAATTACTCAAGCTCTGGCAAATTGGTTGTTGATCACTGCTGGACATCCACTTACATGTCTTGCTATAGATTTTCAACCAGATGTATGTCAAAACTGTAACTTTGACTACACCGCTCGTGTCGCATGCGTGAGCGTTGCAAAATAAATTTAGAAATCTATATTATTCACGCACACTGCTCACGCACACCAAGGAGCGTCTGCGTTGCCAAGGGCTAAAATAGAAGTCAGTTCTATTTCTGATGCAGATCGTGCTGCAGGTCCTGCCTCTCCCATCTCCTCATTGGTTTATAGAAGCAAGTACCCACGTGCCATCTCCTCATTGGTTATACCCACGTGGGTCACTGAAGATTGTGTGGGGCGGCAGGGTAGCCTAGAGGTTAGAGCGTTGGACTTGTAACCGAAAGCTGACAAGGTACAAATCGGTCGTTCTGCCCTTGAACAAGGCAGTTAACCCATTAGGCTGTCATTGAAAATAAGAATTTGTTCTTAACCTACTTGCCTAGTTAAATAAAGGTAAACATTCTTTTTTTTTAAAGACAAACGAGGTCAGTGGTGGTAATGCACCTAATTTATGAAAGTTGCCAATCGCTCCCGGATACGGGATTGCTCGACCCAAGAAGTTAAATAAAGGTAAACATTCTTTTTTTTTAAGACAAACGAGGTCAGTGGTGGTAATGCACCTAATTTATATATATAAAGTCAAGAGAAGAAAAAGCCTGGAAGGATGAGAGATGACTAGAAATTATTCATTTGACCGTTTCATGTGTGGATTAATTGGTGGAGTAGAGGACCTTGTGCATTTCAGGTAAAATAACAACTCAATGTTTATATCCCAGGACAAATTAGCTAGCAACAGCAAACTAGCTAAATAGGACAAATTAGCTAGAAAGTGCAAGCGGGCTAGATAAATTGCCATAAATGTTTAATGCTTTCCGACCTGTCCCGAAATTAATATAATTGGTTCAGAGTTGTGTGTTTTGGTATTGTTTAGTGTTTTGATATTTTAACCTGAGTGTCGTGATCGCGTTTGGTGTGGGGGGGACAAAATACATTTATGCATGATGGCGCATGATGGTGCACGATGGCGCACGATGACGCACGCGCGCAGCCAGTTTGGGTTTCCGTGTAACTTGGCCACTCAGGAACATTCACTGTCTTCTTGGTAAGCAACTCTAGGGTAGATTTGGCCTGTGTTTTAGGTTATTGTCCTGCTGAAAGGTGAATTCATCTACCTGTGTCTGGTGGATTGCAGACTGAACCCGGTTTCCTCTATGATTTTGCATGTGCTTAGCTCCATTCCGTTTATTTTTTATCCTGGAAAAACTAACTCCCCAGTCCTTAACGATTACAAGCATACCCATAAGAAGATGCAGTCACTACTATGCCTGAAAATTTGTGACCAAACGGCTCGATTCGGTCTTATGTAGCAAAGAAATTGTGTTTTTTACATGGGATAAAAGTTGAGATTCTGAGCCAGAACATGTTAAATCATACACTGCAGTTGATGGGAAAGTAATTCTGCTTTGAAAGTTGATCAACTTTGATAAGATGGCCCTTGAATGTGTTGGTAAACCTACTGGAGACCTCTTCTTTGTCTACAGTCGTGGCCAAAAGTTTTGAGAATCTGCTGAAGTCTGCTGCCTCAGTTTGTATGATGGCAATTTGCATATACTCCAGAATGTTATGAAGAGTGATCAGATGAATTGCAATTAATTGCAAAGTCCCTCTTTGCAATGCAAATGAATTGAATCCCCAAAAAACATTTCCACTACATTTCAGCCCTGCCACAAAAGGACCAGCTGACATCATGTCAGTGATTCTCTCGTTAACACGGGTGTGTGTGTTGACGAGGACAAGGCTGGAGATCACTCTGTCATGCTGATTGAGTTTGAATAACAGACTGGAAGCTTCAAAAGGAGGGTGGATTGTTCTTCCTCTGTCAACCATGGTTATGTGCAAGGAAACACGTGCCGTCATCATTGCTTCACAGGCAAGGATATTGCTGGCAGTAAGATTGCACCTAAATCAACCATTTATTTGATCATCAAGAACTTAAAGGAGAGCGGTTCAATTGTTGTGAGGCCGAATCACACTTCAGAGTGCCCAAGAAAGTCCAGAAAGTGCCAGGACCGTCTCCTAAAGTTGATTCAGCTGCGGGATCGGGGCACCGCCAGTACAGAGCTTGCTCAGGAATGGTAGCAGGCAGGTGTGAGTGCATCTGCACGCACAGCGAGGCGAAGACTTTTGGAGGACGCCCTGGTGTCTAGAAGGGCAGCAAAGAAGCTACTTCTCTCTGGGAAAAACATCAGGGACAGACTGATATTCTGCAAAAGTTACAGGGATTGGACTGCTGATGACTAGGGTAAATTCATTTTCTCTGATGAATCCCCTTTCCAATTGTTTGGGGCATCCGGAAGAAAGCTTGTCCGGAGAAAACAAGGTGAACGCTATCATCAGTCCTGTGTCATGCCAACAGTAAAGCATCCTGAGACCATTCATGTGTGGGGTTGCTTCTCAGCCAAGGGAGTGGGCTCACTTACAATTTGATCACTTACTACAGAGATCGTACACGTAACGTTAGCTAACGAGCCAGTCAGCTAATGTTAGCTAGCTAGCTGGAAGTACGCTTTAACTTGAAATTCAATTTACTTTCGGACAAAATTAGAAACATGTAATATCTGAAAATGAAGTTAGCTAGACTATGTTACCCATATACATGGATGGACGCTTCTCCCTCTCTGTCACGGATGCCATGGTTGCCCTTAGTTTGAATATGTAATCCGGAGACAGGTGTTTTATACAGCAGCATTATGTGCGTTCTCTTTTGGACTCCCTCGGCATATTGGCAATCAAACGCCAGAATTTTCTACATCTCCATAGCTATCATATCTTAATTCCACCAGGCATTCCACAGATTTCAAAACTCTGTCCTCCAGAAAGTAATACTTTTGCAGTTCTACTATTGTCACACCCTGATCTGTTTCACCTGTCTTTGTGATTGTCTCCACCCCCCTCCAGGTGTCGCCCATCTTCCCCATTATGCCCTGTGTATTTATAGCTGTGTTCTCTGTTTGTCTGTTGCCAGTTCGTTTTGTTTCCTCAAGCCTACCAGCGTTTTTCCCTCTGCTCCTGTCTCTCGATTGTTCCTGTTTACCTACACATACTGACCCGCTCATGTTATAGACAGAAGTGTGCTACACTGCAGACCAATCCAAACTCATCTCTCGGAATGCCCAGCCCATCCATTATCTCAGACAATCATTGCTAGCGGGAAGATTCCTGTATTTTTCTCTCGCTAAACCAACTAGGCTTGCTATTTAACAATTGTATTCATATTCACAGATGACATACAAGTTTGTTAACTTCTTAGTGAACCCTTCGCGCGCCGGATTGATTTGACAACACCCAGTGAAATAGCAGCATGCCAAATTCAAAAACAGAAATACTCATAATAATAATTAATAAATCATACAGGTGTTATACATCGGTTTAAAGATTAACTTCTTGTTAATCCAGCCACAGTGTCAGATTTCTAAAAGGCTTTACGGCGAAAGCAAACCATGCTATTATCTGAGGACAGCACCCCATCAAACAAACACATGAAAACCATAATTCAACCTGCCAGGCGTGACACAAAAGTCAGAAATAACATATAATTCATGCCTTGCCTTTGAAGATCTTCTTCTGTTGAAACTCCAATATGTCCATTAAACGTCACAAATTGTATTTTTGTTCAATTAATTCTGTCATTATATCCCCAAAATGTCAATTTATTTGGCACGTTTGATTCGCGCAACATGACTTAAGTTACCTGTGAACTTGATCCTAACATTTCAAACAACTTTCCTAATCCTAATTTAGGTATTTTTAAACGTAAATAATCGATAACATTTTAGACGGAATAAACTGTGTTCAATACCGGATGAAAACAATGTGGAGCGAGCTTTCAGGTTGTGTGCCCCAACCACAACAGTACACTAGACTCGACCCTCGTTCTAAACAGCTCTACTTCTTCATTTCTCAAAGGAAAAACATCAACCAATTTCTAAGATTGTTGACATCTAGTGGAAGCGATAGGAACTGCAAGCAAGTGCCTTAGAAATCTAGATCCACATAAAAAAACATTGAAAAGAGAGTGACCTCAATCTTATTTTTTGGTTTGAATGGTTTGTCCTCTGGATTTTGCCTGCCAAATAAGTTTGTTATACTCACAGACATAATTCTAACAGTTTTAGAAACGTTAGAGTGTTTCCTTTCCAAATCTTTCCAAAATTCTGAGCCTGAGTAGCAGTGAGTTTACTTTGGGCACACTTTTCATCCGGACGTGAAAATAGTGCCGCCTAGCCTTAAGAAGTTTTAATAAGGCACATGAAAGTTCACATGTTCCAGAAGGCATTTTACTTTCAAATGGCTTTCCTGTGAACTAGTGAGGCGTGACATACGCTTAGTTTTCTGAAACGAGTCACATATGAAGAGTAATGTGTTGTATTTGATTTGCCCCAAATATAACACTCTGTATTCAGGACAAAGAGGGAATTGCTTTGCCACATTGTGTGCAGAATTACTTAAGTGCCTTGTTTCAAACAGGATGAATGTTTGGAATATTTTCATTCTGTCAATTATATTCGTATTGTGGAGTAACTACAATGTTGTTGATCCACCCTCAGTTTTCTCCTATCTCAGCCATTAAACTCTGTCACTGGCAACCACTGGCCTGAAATCCCTGAGTGGTTTCCTTACTCTCCGGCAACTGAGTTAGAAAGGGACGCCTGTATCTTTGTAGTGAGTGGGTGTATTGATTCTAAAGTGTAATTAGTAACTTCCCCATGCTCCAAGGGATATTCAAGGTATGCTTTTTATTTTTTACCCATCTACCAATAGGTGCCATTTTTGGCGAGGCATTGGAAAACCTCCCTGGTCTTTGTGAGTGAATCTGTGTTTGAAATTCACTGCACGACTGAGGGACCTTACAGATAATTGCATGTGTGGGGTACAGAAATTAGGTACTCATTCAAAATTCATGTTAAACGTTATTAATGCACACAGTTTGAGTCCATGCAACTTATTATGTGACTTATTAAGCAAATTATTACTCCTGAACGTATTTAGGCTTGCCATAACAAAGGGGTTGAATTGTTATTGACTCAAGACATTTCAGCTTTTAATTTTTAATTCATTTGTAAAATTAAAATAAAAAATAAATAAATGAAAAAGATAATTCCCCTTTGACATTATGGTGTAATGTTTGTAGGCCATTGAAATAAATCTAAAATTCATCTGTTTTAAATTCAGGCAGGTTGTGGGAATACTTTCTGAAGGCACTGTATAGAAAACAGTAATAGACACACTGATGGGACAAACAAACCCATACACTCACAGACGGAGGGTTACAGATGTGCAGAGACAGCCAATTAACAAAAGGGGACTGTGGTGATGCAAATACAGCAAAATATGATTTAAAAAAGCAGAGTCAGCCAAAATATGGCAATACTAAAATATGCTAGTGTCTTACTTTGACCCTCTTATCTGCATTGCATTGACACACTCACACACACACACACACACACACACACACACACACACACACACACACACACACACACACACACACACACACACACACACACACACACACACACACACACACACACACACACACACACACACATGTATACAAACGCACTAAGAAACCAGGAATTCAATCTCACACTTCATAAATATCACAATAACCTCTCTTTCTCTCTCTCTATCATTCTCTAACTCAATCATCCCCCACCCTCTCTCTCTCTCTCTCTCTCTCTCTCTGTCTTGCTTGCTTTCACAGAACCACACAGCGCACACACACACACACACACACAGCCACAGACACACAGACACACAGACACACACACACTCAATCATTCCTATTTGCTCTGAGTAGTATTTCATCCGACATCAGGTTTAGTGAAAGTGGAGTGATAGGAGCCAATCCCCAGGCCTGGCAGGGTAATATCGTCTCTCTCCCTCAGGGCTCTGATAAGACCAGACATTTTAATTTGCTGGGTCAAAACAGATTCTCCAGGACTGAACTAGCACCTAAAAAAATTATAATAATGAACTCTAGTCCAGTACGTCGTGGGATACTGGCCCTCCATTTTGTGTCATTTCCATTTCACTATGACATTGCAGAAAACTGTTTTACCAGTCAACTCCTCCAACACACAGCTGGACAGCATTCGATTACTATGTCATTTTCCCCTGGTTGACACTGCGCTTCACAAAAATGTTTGCCCTTTGTAGAGTATTCAGATAATGTCATCCTGGAGGTGAATGAATATGTATAACAGTGTGACCAGACTCATAAACAGAGCACAATGAAGCAGCCCAGGGGTCAGCATGCAGAGCAAACCACTCATTTGAAAGTCACCATCTTGGCAAAGGAGCTTCAAGGAGTTTGTGAAGGTTTGAAAGGAGAAGACAGATGTAGAAATGTAGCTATTCCAAAAGCTACAGGCTTGTTATGTGTCCTCCAACCAAACATCTTCTGATCTAACCGCTTCCCCTACCTGCAATTTACTATACAATCATCTCAAAAATATTGGAGAAAGTTGCATCTGATGTAAATAGCTGGGGGAACTAGAGAAAGATGACAGGCAGAGGGCTGGCGTTGAGTTGGGTGTGTTAGGTGCTGACTGTGAATGTTCTTTGAAGTTCTACAGGTTGCAGAGGTTGTCAGTAATGAGGATGTTCAAGGCTTGAATCCTTTCAGACACATTTGAAAACATGGCTGACTCCAATGACAGGGCAGGAGAAGACAAAGGTAAGCTTTCCTCTCTTGAAAAAAAATAAACATAAATCTTGACGCCCCTCCTGAGGATTATAATTGTAATTACACAAGAATTGATAGCACAAGGCACAAAGAGAAACAATCTGGGTACATTTGCAAAATTCTAAACACCCCATCGGTTGGACAGGGTCTATGTGAATAGAGGTGGTGGTAATCCTGAGATTTAATGGCCGATAGGTAGAGAGCCTCTTTACACATATCAGAGGCTTCAGAGGATCAGCATCAATAGATGTCAATCAAGAGCAGATTGACAGCCGGCAGTCATCGCAATCTTGAGCTGAGGACAAGGGAGGAGGGGGGCTGGCTCAGTTATTAGACCGTTAGAGAGCCTGAAGCCTGAGTAACTCACACGAAATTGCATTGGAATACAGATATGTGCGCACTTACATTCATAAACACACATACGCACACACTTTGAGTGAGGATGTCTTCCACAAGGACGAAGATTAGATTTGATCGCCGCAACGGCTTGTCTCTGCCGTCAGGGCTGCCATTGAATGGAGAGGGCCTCCTCATCTTTTAATGTGACAGGCTCATCTGCATGTACAGAGTGGGCAAGATCAAAACACATGGTCCTCTAGTGATGAAAGACAAACACTTGTATCAAATGTTACTAATGAGTCTCTCTCTCCATCTCGCTATCTTTATCCCTCTGTCTCTCCCACCCCTCTCTCTGTACCTCTATCTCTTCCTCACCCCTCTCCCGTACCCTTTGATCTATTTACATATATATGCATACCTTTGTCGCCATCTCTCTAATAAAGAGAAGAGATTAAACGTCAACAAACAAGATCATTTTCACCACTTAGATGAAAGCCAATAATTGAGCCTTTTCAATTTCATGTGAGGTGCCCAGATTGATCGCCACCAAACAAACATGAGAACATATCTTAGATTGATCTGCTGCACACAGAATATTGCAGAGCCAGTAACGGTGTGGAGAACATCACCAAGATGTCCATTGACAGCAAAAAATTTATTGACAGGAATTACTGAGCTGTGCATTGATCATTGCTGTTCAAAACCTCAACCTTTTTGGTTAAAAAATATTTTATAAAAGTGTAAGTGTTTCTGTGTTTCTGTGTGTGTGTGTGTGTGTGTGTGTGTGTGTGTGTGTGTGTGTGTGTGTGTGTGTGTGTGTGTGTGTGTGTGTGTGTGTGTGTGTGTGTGTGTGTGTGTGTGTGTGTGTGTGTGTGTGTGTGTGTGTGTGTGTATTTCTGTGTGTGTTTCTGTGTGTGTATGTGTACAATATACTGTATATTGGTGTCTGACCATTTGTTTCTGTGTGTGTATGTGTATATTGGTGTCTGACCGTTTGTTTCTGTGTGTGTATGTGTATATGGGTGTCTGACCGTTTGTTTCTGTGTGTGTATGTGTATATGGGTGTCTGACCGTTTGTTTCTGTGTGTGTATGTGTATATGGGTGTCTGACCGTTTGTTTCTGTGTGTGTATGTGTATATGGGTGTCTGACCGTTTGTTTCTGTGTGTGTATGTGTATATGGGTGTCTGACCGTTTGTTTCTGTGTGTGTATGTGTATATGGGTGTCTGACCGTTTGTTTCTGTGTGTGTATGTGTATATGGGTGTCTGACCGTTTGTTTCTGTGTGTGTATGTGTATATGGGTGTCTGACCGTTTGTTTCTGTGTGTGTATGTGTATATGGGTGTCTGACCGTTTGTTTCTGTATGTGTATGTGTATATGGGTGTCTGACCGTTTGTTTCTGTGTGTGTATGTGTATATGGGTGTCTGACCGTTTGTTTCTGTGTGTGTATGTGTATATGGGTGTCTGACCGTTTGTTTCTGTGTGTGTATGTGTATATGGGTGTCTGACCGTTTGTTTCTGTGTGTGTATGTGTATATGGGTGTCTGACCGTTTGTTTCTGTATGTGTATGTGTATATGGGTGTCTGACCGTTTGTTTCTGTGTGTGTATGTGTATATGGGTGTCTGACCGTTTGTTTCTGTGTGTGTATGTGTATATGGGTGTCTGACCGTTTGTTGCTGTGTGTGTATGTGTATATGGGTGTCTGACCCAGGTTTCCCCTGGTGTCCCTTTAGTATTGACCACTTTGCCCTCTCATCTTCCTCTGTTGTGTGATACATATGACAAGGTCAGGGGGCACTTCCACCTGCCTCTCCCATAATTCCCTTCTATACACAGTGGGCAGCAGGGCACATCAACCCAGATGAATAGGGAGGAAAAGTGATGTCTTGTACATCAACGGATTACAACTGCTTTATTTATCCCAAGGTTACAGCGATGACGTGGAACACAAATCTTACAGAGAAGAAGGGAAACAATAGAGCTGTAATTATTTTTAAGAGAAAAGATAACCCTAGTATTTTCCACTCTGTGAAATGGCTAAAAGAGCTTTTACATCCGTCACAAATGAATCTCACAAATGTGTTTTTTTTGGGACCACTACCTAATAATAAAATGGACAAATGGTCCATTACAGAAAAACAAGATACAGGATGTTGGATCTGCAGGCTTTTAAAATGTGTGAAAAAGTTGAGAGCTTCATTCATTAGTGACAACGGACTCTTAGGCTGCGTTTACACAGGCAAAAGAGCTCATTTGATTGGTCAAAAGACCAATTAGTGGAAAAATAATCAGAATTGGGAGGCCTGTATAAATGCAGCCTTTGAGGGACACCAGAATAATGTTGTCTGGTACATCCTAAACAGCCCTCTAATGAGTAAAAAATTGAGAGAAATCAAGCGAAGATAGGGGAGTTCATGGGTGGATGATGTGTGGTGAATGGAGTTACGGAGGAGAGGTAGAAAACAGGAGATGTTCCAAACGTGATTTATTATTTACTTTTAGTCATAGTGTTTTGAGTCACACAGTAGTGTGTGTTTATTTAAAAATGACAAAAAACATTTGCTCTCCCATTTCACCATTTAATTTTCCCCTTACTAGAACTCAATCATACACACTCCCCCATCCCCACCTCGCCCCCATCCCCACCTCGCCCCCATCCCCACCTCTCCCCCATCCCTACCTCTCCCCCAGCCCCACCTCTCCCCCATCCCCACTTCGCCCCCATCCCCACCTCTTCCCCATCCCCACCTTGCCCCCATCCCCACCTCTCCCCCATCCCCACCTGGCCCCTGTTCTAATAGCAGTAGACCCTGTCTCTGGCCACAGCCCTCATTAGCCAGCCCAAAACAAAATGCAGCACTAATCCCAATTAGAGCTGGGTAATGAGAGAGAGATTCGTGCGAGGGAGGAAGCACCGGGCCGCATCCCCAAACTCAATTACACAAGCAGCCAGGCACGGGGGGGGGGGGGGGGTTGGCTCACACAAAATACAGAGAGGGAAGACTTAATTCAATTAAAACATGTACTGAAACGATTCAGGGAGTCACACACGAGATGATGCGGCCGTAGCTTCAAGCACAATCTGTTCTAACACAGGGCTAGTCGAAAATACTTAGATGTTGAGTTGACAGAGAATGCTGTGTTTCCAAATTGCATTTGTGCCCCAATTCAGTGGGGAGTGAGAGATACAAGTAACTCAATTAAATAAGTGGCTGGAATCAAACAGGGAAACCAGACAAGAGGTGCAATCCTGCTGCTATAAAAACTACACAAACACACTGTTCTGACTAGAGATATCATACCGTAGACACCTTGCAGGAACTTAGGCCTACACATATCACTTCAGAATGGCACAGTTGGAACATTGAGGTTGAGGCAACAAACATAATACCCTCATAGCTAGTCCTGGGTATAACACACAGCCTGTCAAGATGTCCCAAAAAAGGACATTCATGTTTAGTCCTCCAAGCGTTATGACCTCAATGTCTTATACTTTTATTGGATTTTATCTCACACAACAGTTGGTGTTAATCAGAGTGAAAGCAATGTTGAACAACTTCATAAAACATTGTTTAAGCAACATTTTACACATTTATACTATGCTCAAAGCTGATATGATAATTCCTTTGGTTCAATTTGGTCGACATGCAGATTGAGGATGTGCAATGGATCATTGCAATTAAAAACACAGCATATTTCAATGTAACATTTGATTTTCCACTAATTAAACCACCATATGAACACATGACCTTCACCAATCAGCTGGGTACTGGAAATGTTCCATCACGATAAGTCTGTCCTGAGGCTGCGACTGTTCTCAGAGCCCGTTGTGTGGCTCAAATTATATCTGTGAAATGCAGAACTGAGTCTAATTGAGATCCTACATTCAAATAATAATATCGAGTTCTCAAACTGGAGTAAATTAAAGGGACCGACAGAAAGTTATGGAGGGAAACTGGACCAGAAATGTCTATCAAGGTTGACTGAGAAGAGTATTTATCCCTGTCAGTAAGTTGGTCACTCACCTATTCCACATAGAGTCAGGGAATCATTCAAACATTCATTTAGCAGTTTGACTCTGGAAACCATCTAAAATGAATACACTCACGGCTATGGAGGAACTCTTGCGTACTAAAATGAGAGAGGTGATTTTAATGCAATTACTGTTTCATCAAGTCACACAATTAAACATTCTCCACCTGAGATTAGAACGCTATCCTGCCCCCATTCACGATACACCATCTAATATGCAAAATTAGAGAGATTGATATTTCAACATTGTTCCACCATGTTATTTATTCATGAGTTAAAAGTTTCAAGAGTTTCTTGAGTTCCAGTAGAGTATTGGTATTTTCTCTGCCTCTCTCTCTCTCTCTCTGTGTCTCTCTCTCTCTGTGTGTCTCTCTCTCTCTCTCTCTCTCTCTCTCTCTCTCTCTCTGTGTGTCTCTCTCTCTCTCTCTCTCTCTCTCTCTCTCTCTCTCCCTCTCTCTGTGTGTCTCTCTCTCTCTTGTCTCTAAGTTCAATGTCAATTTCAATTTCAAGTAAAATAGATAATAAACAAAAGTTAAATAAACGATAAGTGTACAGTAAACATTACACTTCCAAAAGTTCCAAAAGAATAAAGACATTTCAAATGTCCTAATATGTCTATATACAGTGTTGTAATGATGTGAAAATAGTTAAAGTACAAAAAGGAAAATAAATAAAGATAAATATAGGTTGTTTCTACTACCTCCCATGCTGCCACACCACACTGGCTGTCCCCTTGCACTGAGAACCACATCAGCATGCTGACAACACATCACATAATAAGTAGTGCAGGACAAAGGAGGGAGGGGAAGTGCATTAAAAGGTCCCTGATAAAGGTTAACTACTGTAGATTAGATGCATCATCAGACCATTAACACCAAGGCGTTCTGTTTTTTTTACCCTGTCTTGTCAATCAAAAAGTTGTTTTGTAAAAGGCCAGCTACAGTTAGTGGCGATACCATTAATTTTCAGGCACAAATTGGTCTGAACTTTTAGAGAGGACACTAAAGCTTTAGCACAGCAGTGATTACTTTCAAAATGGTTCCAGACTTTCTAATAGATAATGATGACAATGATTGCTCTTGGTCAGTCATTTTACTTAACATGAACTGAAGGAAAACTTTCATTAGTAGCCTAGATATGGTACACTATAGTGGTATATGGTGGAACTCACTGAAGAGTTCAAACTTTGAAAATTGTTTTATTTTGTTTCAGTTAAATCCAACAGTGGGATACTATTTAATCAGTTTTGGCTACATCCATACCCATGCATACGTTTTTGCTAATTGCTTTAATTAATTACTGCTCCAAAAGAACACTGTGTCATTGGGTTTTATTAACACAGTGTATGTTATGCTCATTCAAGGACACTGAGCTTTCTCTGTTCTCCAAAGCTAATCCTTTTGAATTTCTCTGAATCACATATCTATCCCTTTAACCTAAGCTATTCACTGGATCGCAATCACCATCAAAGTGGCTTCAATAATGTTGGAATCCACAAATCCCTACACAGATATAATTGAACTATTTCTATGTTTCTGGATTATCTGTGAGAGGCCATCTCCAAGAGAGGGTGAAATTAATTTAGGTGCCGATCAAAATGTCAATGGCAGTAGTCTGCTGATGATGTCTAGCAATAATTTGATTACTTTTCCCCCAGTGAGAGTTTCAGAGTCATGCATCAATTCCTCTGTTCTGATTACTTCCATTGTGTCAGCCTCTTAAAGGCCCAGTGCAGTCAAAAACAATATTTCAATATTTCAATATCAATTGTTTAAAATATATTTCCACCCTATGAGGTTTGAATAATACTGAGAAATTATGAAAATGATGATAATGCCCTTTAGTGTAAGAGTTGTTTGAAAAGGCTGTCAGAATATTCAGCCTGTTTTGGTGGGATGGAGTTCTGGCCTGCCTGGTGACAATAAAATGTGTTGTATTGTATTTTACACACTGAAATGCCTTTGAGGGGTGACAGCTGTATCCATGCATGGAAGACACAAAGTCTAACAACAGATTCGATCTCAATCAGATTTGGCACTTTGATTCAACCCCTTTGGCTTATCCTCCTTTGGAAATCACAGAATTATTTTTGGAAGCTGCTTTTGATGCTTTTGCCATATGTCTATGCTTTCTTTTGACTCTCCCTCTCTCTCTCTCTCTCTCTCTCTCTCTCTCTCTCTCTGGACCCTCACTCTCTCTGGACTCTCTCCCTCTCTCTCTGGACTCTTTCTGGACTCTCTCTATGGACTCTCTCTGGAGTCTCTCTCTCTCTATGGACTCTCTCTGGAGTCTCTCTGGACTTTCTCCCTCTGGAGTCTCTCTCTCTGTCTCTCTCTCCGCCTCTCTCTCTTTCACTCTCTCTGGACCCCCCCTCTCATTCTGGACTCTCTCTCTGAACTCTCTCTATGGACTATATCTCTGGATTCTCTCTGGACTTTCACCCTCTGGAGTCTCTCTCTCTGTCTCTCTCTCCGCCTCTCTCTCTTTCACTCTCTCTGGACCCCCCTCTCTTTCTGGGCTCTCTCTTTCTGGACTCTCTCTTTCTCTGGACTCTCTCTCTGGACTCTCTCTCTGGAGTCTCTCTCTCTCTCTCTCTGGACTATCTTTCTGGACTCTCTCTATGGACTCTCTCTATGGACTCTCTCTGGAGTCTCTCTGGACTTTCTCCCTCTGGAGTCTCTCTCTCTGTCTCTCTCTACGTCTCTCTCTCTCTGGGCCCCCCCTCTCTTTCTGGACTCTCTCTTTCTGGACTCTCTCTCTCTCTGGACTCTCTCTCTGGACTCTCTTTCTGGACTCTCTCTATGGACTCTCTCTGGAGTCTCTCTCTCTCTCTCTCTGGACTCTCTCTCTCTTTCTGGACTCTCTATTTGGATCACTCACCCCCCAAATGAATAATAACGCATTTACATCAGGGTTAGAAATGGTACATGCATAGGATTACAGCAGGGATTTACTAGCTAATTCCATCAGCGAATAGCATGATTTAAAATAGTCCTATTGGTCCACTGCACAGCACCTGTCAACAGAGGAGTGATGCATGAATGTATAAAAAAGAGAACAAAAAGAAGCAGTGAAATAGTTGCAAACAATGGCAGTTATATCCTCTCTCCCTCATTCAACTATTTGATCTATTCCTATCTGTTTCAGTCTCTCTTTCACTACCCTGTTCTCTCCCTCCCTCCCTCTTTCTCTCTCCTTTCTTTGTCTCTCTTAGTCTTAATTTCATCAGTATGGAAATACGGCACAAAAGGGCTCCTTTTCATCTGCACCTCATAAAAATGTGTGACAGAAACGGAAAGCTGAAAGCCAATCCCAGGACAATAGACAATTAACCTCACGCCTCCCCTCCTCTTCCTCCCATTATTTTCTCTCACTCTCTCTTTTTTCTCTCCTTCTCCTCCAGACCAATAAAGGGACAGGAGCCCAGTGGTTATCTGTAATTCCAATTACAATGGAACAATAATTAGAACAGAATCAGGGGTCACACAATTAGGACAGACAGTCACTCCCCCCAATGACTCTTCTTTAATTAGCTGCACAATGCTGGAAAATGACTTGTCTTCTCTCTGAGAAGGAGAATTAGATTACTGCTGTCAGGGGAAAGGACAGGCTAGATCTATGACCTACAACTCCCAACACCCTGGTCCCAGTCAAGTCAAAGGTGGTGGGACTGCTAACACCCTCTCTGTTGTGTTGTTGCAGATACTGTAAGACGCGACATGACTCCACCACCAGCCTGCATCATCACCACCAGTTCGCATCATTCCATTTTGGAAGGAATGAAAGCTGCTGGCAATTAACTAACTTGCCCATTGCAATCAATGGGCTTGAACCTGCGGGTTCCTGGGCAGACAATAACATATATAAGCCTTTTGTTTGGTACACCTGGTCAGTGACAAAGCAAAAAGACTATTCAGTAAGTGAGGAGGAACAAGCCATTCACACAGCCAATTACTGTAATATATTCATCCTGATGTCACACTGTTCTCCCTCAAACCGTTCTTTTTTCTTGGGATGAAACACATTGCTTCTTGTTCTGTCATTTCCACCAGGTCCAGGAGGTGAATGCTAAGCTCTGGATTTGTGTGTGAAAGCCTGAGGGGGCGTGAACTCCCATGTCATTTCTGTAGAGACGCAGAACAGTGGATCGTCTGAAACAAAGCCAAAATTGCAGAGCTTAGTGGAGACAGGCTGGCTTAGTGCTTTATAAAGGGGTTCAAACAGCATGCTAGGAGGACCCCAACATTAATGACCAAAATGGACCATTCCATACTGGGCACGGAGAGTCAACTCTAAAATGCAATTTTGAGAACAGCAAAAACAAGCTAAATTGACTCCAGCCATTATCAGCTTGTTGCTGTAGCTTCGTTCACCTCAGTCAATAGGGGACTTAACATTCTACAAAAACATGTCATACAAGAAATAGCAATAGCTCAGCACATTAAAACTCTATTCTTGTTTCATGTCAAGTCAATCTGTCACGTTCTGACCTTAGTTCCTTTTTTTTCACCCCTTTGTTTGATTATGGTCAGGGTGTGAGTTAGGGTGGGCAGTCTATGTTCTTTTTTCTATGATTTGGGATTTCTGCGTTTGGCCTGGTATGGTTCTCAATCAGAGGAAGCTGTCAATCGTTGTCCCTGATTGAGAACCATACTTGGGTAGCCTGTTTTCACCCTTGAGTTGTGGGTGATTATTTTCTGTTTTCTGTTTTGTGTCTGAACCAGACAGAACTGTTTCGGTTTCATGTCCTTCGCTTTGTTGTTTTATTCTTTAGTGTTCTGAGTTATAATAAATATCATGAACACTTACCACGCTGCGCATTGGTCCTCCGATCCTTCCTACTACTCCTCCTCATCAAGACAACCGTTACACAATCAGCAGTTGCCTAGCCAAAGCCATCTAGTACAGCCAAAGCCATCTACAAAGTAATCTACTCATTGTGTTGTTCCCTGAAGCTTAGTCAATGCTTGTTTAGTTTATCATGATCCCCATTATCTACAGCACAAGCAGCAGCTACTCTTCCTGGGCTCCACATAAAACATACAAATACATGACAAAGCAGTAATACACAATAACAACATAAGATACTACATTAAATTCAAAAATAAGAGTTAAATATTGGAAAAACAGTAAGAGACAACAACAAAAAATATTATTTACACACTTTTCATAAAAAAAATGCATATTCTTATATACAGTACAGTTAAACTATATCTTTAGAGAGAGGAGAGGCACTGTGATACACTGTTTATATATATTTTTTTAAGCTAAACTTGCTTTTTGCCTGAGTAACCTCTGGTGGCAGAGCATTCCACAATGACATGGCTCTATACATACTGTAACTGAGCGACAAATTAAATCTGTTTTTTTGCGCTATCCATAAAGCTAGACTGCCAGCCATACAAATATCCTTCCCTCAAGCTCCCAGGCATCCACATGGTCCTAAAGTCAGCCTACAAATACGGCTAAACTGAATTAGCCTTTTAATAGGGATTGGAATCATTTTGTAGCCTATTTTAAATTGTTGGTGTTGAGCTAGGTTATGGCGACTGCCCTGCCACACCCTGCCATGCCAAATTGACGCCCATGGGCATGGATCAATAGAACCTGTTCCATTACACAATAAAGGTCAATGAAAAATCGAGCCAATATGTATACAGTATAACTATTAAAGGGCCAACTGCCAATGACGAACAAAAAAAGGTAGGAAAAAAAAGTAGAATGTGTCCAAGTGTAGGGTAATGGTAAATGACCAACATAAAAGGGAGAAATAGCTATTAAATTGGGGTAAAAGGTCAAAGACGAATGGGAGAAAAGACAAATGTAATTTCTTCATTACTGATCCCTGGATCCCTGCAGGGAGCCGGACAGACAGGGGAGAGGGGCAGTTGTCTGGGTAATATACCAGAGGCAGAGAAGCAATAAGTGTCACTTCAAACTCACGTACCAACCTGACCATTTTTAAATAAAAATGACTGATTGCAGAGCACTCTATGTCGTTACTGTAATTAGTGGAATATGAAAGGGCCTCACACACACTTAAATTATGATGGATGAAGTGGGACTCTCCCCTCTCTGTGTGAAGTCCCAGCAGTGACCCATTCTCTCCTAGAAGAGACGAAGGAGGAGGACGTGGTGTGTGGTTTACCCCTTGTCTGTGTCCCACCTATAGTATATGAGCACAATGCACTGACTCCGTGAAATAAGTGATGGCCCGCTAAGAGGACCAGGTGATGTCAGATGTCTCTTTATCACTCGTTTGCTTTGATAGTCCTTTTTATCGTATTTCATCATCCCTCTCTTCTCTTCCTGTCTATATATCCTTCTATTTTTATGTCTCCGTCACCTCCCTCCCTTTCTGTGTGTCTCTCCCTTCCACTGCCCCCCTCTATTCCTCATCCCCCATTGTTTATATATGCCCTCTGCCCCTGTCTCTCTCGGTATGTATGCTGGGTAGCTGGAGTGACCTTTAGATTATTGGGCAGGATTGATGGCTCCTCAGAGAGAGAATGGGAGAGAGAGAGCGAGAGAGAGAGCGACAGAGAGAGACACCCAATTTCTTGTCTGAACCCCATAGCAACCATCTCTAACAGTGCAGCGATGATGGGCCCTGTCCAGTACTAAAACACTGCTAATTAGTCCTCATCTCAAAGTCAATCGGGGTGAACAATGTGGACCAGTGACGCCATATTTCCATTAGTAGTCATGGCAGTGCCAATATTCCGCAGCCTCTTTTTGTTTAAATTACTTTAAATGGCTTCTTATGTTCTTCTTTCTCCCCTATGTATTTTATAATCTTCTGATGACCTCTCACTTCTAAATAAGCATCCTGCTGATGTGTAAAGTGGTGTGCAGCGGGAGTCAAGTGTTCTCCATCTTCCTCTCGTTAGGGAATCAGTCAGGACAGGAAGCATGCCAGCTGGCACTTTCAGAAACCTTCCCCTGTCCACTTCCTGGGTCCTGGCCAATGCTAATGTCCAGCGCTAACCTGCTGGACTGTTGGTTAAAATAAGGAAGCGATGGTTCTGAATTTGTAATACGTGATTGCCTTCATTTGTATCAATTAGATTAGTCATGTTTGGTAAAACAAACATGTCACGTCAATGGAACATGTCATGTCACGTCAATGGATCTATATGACATTACTTGTATTCTGTGCAGAGTTGTTTTAGCTGACGACGAGTTTTGCTTCTGCTCTCTATAGAACATGGCAGGGTGGAATGAAGAAGTGGCCCAAGTGGCTCCATTCATCTTCAATGCAGTGAACTTGAAAGTTATCAGCAGCTCCAGTGATTCACTTGGCCCATTTCGCCCCTCTATCTGAGAGATACAGAGGGCTTTCCAGACTGTAGTTCACAGTGCCAGTCTGGTTTTCTGACAGATAAAACAGATGACACCTTGGCCAGAACCAATCCCCCAACGTGTCTGTCTCTGTTGTCTGTAGTTTGAAGGAATGCCATTGTGACAAGGGCAAGTTACGGCTCACATTATAAAAATAGTTACAGAAAAGCAGAGTTGTATTGATATATGCCAAAAGTTATACTATGCATCTATGCCCAAGTAAAATGTCTGGCTTAGAAGCTCTGAAGCAGATAAGAGGGATGAAGCGTTTTTTTTTTACAACCACTCCCAACATCACTAATCTGTATATCAGTCCGGAATACATTTACTCCTAAAAAAGTGTAAATAAGGTGTCAAAATGATCAGGTAACACTGTATTTGGATAGTCCATCTGTAAATGCTCTACAGACTGCCTACAGACTATCAGTATCATTTCAACTAACCATCTATCTATTAACCCTAAACCTAAACTTACAATTTACCCTAACCCAAGCCCTAGTCCTAACCTTAACCTTTATCCTAACCCTTATTCTAAACCTAACCATAACCTTAGAAAACAGTTGCTCATCAACAGACAGTTTGTTGATAGTAAGAACATCCGTAGAGCATCTACAGATGGATAATCCAGACTATCCAAATAAAGTGTGACAAATTGACTGTTTTAACTAAACTCAAATAATGAGCATCTATTTGTTATTTAACTAGGCAAGTCAGTTAAAAACAAATTCTTATTTACAATGACAGCCTAGGAACAATGGGTTGACTGCCTTGTTCAGGGGTAGAACGACAGAACGACAGCTCTGGGATTCAACCCAGCAACCTTTCGGTTACTAGCCCAATGCCTTAACCACTAGGCTTCCTGCCGCCCTTTGATTGACAGCCTTGTTTATCAGTGTCCACGAGATTCACTCCATCTCTCACACTAAGAAAATATCTGCACCAAGCAGCTGTTTGAAATTATAGACACTGAAATATCCCATTAGAAAGATACTATCTCTGTCAGAAGTTGCTCACCCTTCTGCTAAGATGTTACATAGAAGTTATTCAGGGAAGCCAGCAAGTAACCTTCTACTAAAATAGGAATCTAAAGTATCCCTTGGACTACAGTCGTGGCCAAAAGTTTTGAGAATGACACAAATATTAATTTTCACAAAATCTGCTGCCTCAGTTTGTATGATGGCACTTTGCATATACTCCAGAATGTTATGAAGAGTGATCAGGTGAATTGCAGTTAATTGCAAATTCCCTCTTGGCCATGCAAATGAACTGAATCCCCCAAAAACATTTCCACTGCATTTCAGCCCTGCCACAAAAGGACCAGCTGACATCATGTCAGTGATTCTCTCGTTAACACAGGTGTGAGTGTTGACGAGGATAAGGCTGGAGATCACTCTGTCATGCTGATTGAGTTTGAATAACAGACTGGAAGCTTCAAAAGGAGGGTTGTGCTTGGAATCATTGTTCTTCCTCTGTCAGTCATGGTTGCCTGCAAGGAAACACGTGCCGTCATCATTGCTTTGCACCAAAAGGGCTTCACAGGCAAGGATATTGCTGCCAGTAAGATTGCAACCTAAATCAATAATTTATCGGATCATCAAGGACTTCAAGGAGAGCTGTTCAATTGTTGTGAAGAAGTGCATCTGCACACACAGCGAGGCAAAGACTTTTGGAGGATGGCCTGGTGTGAAGAAGGGCAGCAAACAAGTTACTTCTCTCCAGGAAAAACATCAGGGACAGACTGGTGTTCTGCAAAAGGTACAGGGATTGGACTGCTGAGGACTGGGGTCAAGTCATTTTCTCTGATGAATCCTCTTTCCAATTGTTTGGGGCATCCGGAAAAAAGCTTGTCGGGATAAGACAAGATGAGCGCTACCATCAGTCCTGTGTCATGCCAACAGTAAAGCATCCTGAGACCATTCATGTGTGGGGTTGCTTCTCAGCCAAGGGACTGGGCTCACTCACAATTTTGCCTAAGAGCACAGCCATGAAAAAATTATGGTACCAACACATCCTCCGAGAGCAACTTCTCCCAACCATCCAGATACAGTTTGGTGACAAACAATGCCTTTTCCAGCATGATGGAGCACCTTGCCATGAGGCAAATGTGATAACTAAGTGGTTTGAGGAACAAAACATCTATATTTTGGATGGCCAGGAATCTCCCCAGACCTTAATCCCATTGAGAACTTGTGGTCAATCCTCAAGAGGCGGGTGGACAAACAAAACCCCACAAATTCTGACAAACTCCAAGCATTGATTATGCAAGAATGGGCTGCCATCAGTCAGGATGTGGCCCAGAAGTTAATTGACAGCATGCCAGGGCGGATTGCAGAGGTCTTGAAAAAGAAGGGTCAACACTGCAAATGTTGACTCTTTGCATCAACTTCATGCAATTGTCAATAAAAGCCTTTGACGCTTATGAAATGCTTGTAATTATACTTCAGTATTCCATAGTAACATCTGACAAAAATACCTAAAGACACTGAAGCAGCATACTTTGTGGAAATTAATATTTGTGTCATTCTCCAAACCTTTTGGCCACGACTGTACACTTTGTCTATGGTAAAAATGTTTTAAAAAACATTTGCATTAAAATCTGGATCAAGTAATGACCCCTAAATATGTTATGGGGATCATACAGGGGTTGTGCTGGAAAATAACTAGATTGTAAAGAAAGCAGGCATGAATGTTTCTCAAGAAAAACTAATAACATATTTTTATATCTGAGCTTTCAGCATTCAGTGAGAGGTGAGCGAAGGCTGTAAAGTTAAATGCATTTATTTATACATAGACCTCAAGCACTTGAGTGCTTATGAACACACAAATAAATGTGTCCTTTATTTCACTATCTCACTACTCACTTAATTGTTTTGCCAACCAGGGTGCATATTTTAGATCCAATATTCTATAAGAAGTGCGGGTAGTCAAGCATAAGGCAGTCAACCAGGTTTCATATTTTAGATCCAATATTCTATAAGAAGTGCTGGTTTTCAAGCATTAGGCAGTCAACCAGGGTTGCTATTGCAAATACAGCTGTGAGACTTAATATTCTGACATCTGTAAACAGATGCGCCGATATATGAATCCAGACAGACAAAAAATGTATCCAAAGATCAAAAGAACAGCTTTGTCAACTTCAGTGCTATGTTGAACCATCCTAAGAAGTATAAAACACAGAAAATGTTCCCAACAAGAGATCCAGGCTTCGGGTTCAAAGGCATCCACAAAGCGTTCATCATTTATCTCCCAAACAACCAGTGTCAGTCTCAAAGACCTACTGTACAGCATGATTGATAGTCAACATAACTGCGATTAATGTGTTGTCCTTCTTAATTACCTAAGATGAATAGCTGTGGTGTAGTGCAGTGACAGGTGTGTTTCTGTGGAGCAACCTGCATGTGGGTATCTGCCCATCGGATTCAGTGACAGATGAATCCTCCTCCGCACCTTGACAATGCAAATTAGCATTGGCTTCATAGTGTGAAAGACGGGACAAAGTTAAGCTAAGCATTTATCTATTATCCATGACATGGAGGAGTTCTTTAAAGAGATAACGCACGCATGCACGCACACACACACACACACACACACACACACACACACACACACACACACACACACACACACACACACACACACACACACACACACACACACACACACACACACCCCTTCTGTCAACTTGTCCTAACTTGTCTTCCCGCTCTCTCCTCATTCATTCATTCAGCTGCCTTATTCTCCACATGACACAGTCGTTGGAACTCATCCCTACTGATTCTTCTATCTCATGTTAGAGCGGCAGGTAGCCTGGAGTTTAGAGCGTTGCTTCAGTAACTGACAAGGTGAACAAGAAAATCTATTGCTGTGTGTTTGAGCAAGGCACTTAACCCAAGTGCTCCAGGGGCGCTGTACAATGGCCACCCTATGCCGTGACCCCACTCCTTGTGGGTGCAAATTATTAGTATCATGTCTCTTGTTGATGACATTCAAATCCTTCAGATTTGAGACTCTTTCTTTGCATTGTCCTACAGTACCACTGCGTGCATGCATATGTGCGTGCAAACATGTATGTCCGTGTATTGGCCCAAAATAGATCAAGAAGAACAGACATGTCAAAACGTAGAGTAAAGCCCAGTCTATCACACAATACAAACCTTAAATTGAGCCATTAAGTATTCAAAACATTCAGGTACGAGTGCTGTTGCCTTGTTGACTTTTAACTCAGTCAGAAATAGCAAGCACTTTTCAATGTAACGGTAAGAGAGTAGAGTCATTTTCAACCTGACCCTGGCCTCTCTAATACACCCACTTCAACATGGACAGCAACAGCCAGCATCATAAGGTACCAAACACTGCAGCTGTATGGGAAAAGACTTTGACTTCCTACTCCTACAAATGAACAATTGCATTTTTCAATCAATAACCTAACCGACACCTACAATAAAAAACGAACCAATAAGTGTGTCAATATGCCTCTTATAACAGGATGTACTGTATTACAGAGAAAAGTAATTGCTATGAACTTCAGCAAAATTTGTCAAATGTCTGTCCTGTCCAATCAATAGGACAAGGATGTTATGCTGATCAAGTGAACTGGCCAGGGAAATCTCTGGGTCCTAGTTAGGTGCTACATATGAAATATATCAATACAGCACAAACGATGCCAACTCTGCTGTTGATAAGACAGCATCCCTATGGCAGCTCTGTGATGTCCACACCTAAATGAATTTGTCTCAGAGCAACAAGTGTCTTTGCGATAACTTGCAGTAATTAATCACTTTAAAGGGAATTCATTAATACATTTTTTATCCATCCTTTACGGAAATGTGCCTAATGACTCCCTCATCAATAGTTATGACCATTGCCGGCCTGCCCATTAGGGTGTTAGGGGCACATTTTCCTGTTCAAATTGTTATTGTTTAAAACAAGCTATTCAGTTACTACTCTGCCCATCAGTGACTGCCAGCAGTTCTGCGGGCGCATAGGCCATGAAAACATTGTTTTGGATTGTTTTGCCAGCTATTTGCTATGAGGGGGCACTGCCCCAATGAAATTGCAGGATTTCATAGAATAAATTATAACAGCATGTGCGCTCAGTCAGAACTTCTAGGTCTGCTCTAGTCTCCCTCCCAATGAGTCTCTTGCCCCAGATGGCTTACTAGATCTGCTCTATCAGGTTCAGATGGCGCTAAAGTAAAAACTCTCTAGAACCTTCTCATCAAAGATCTGGTAGGACAAAAAAGCATGACGGTGGCAGGCCAATTTGATTGTTTCCCCCCACTGTGTTCATCAGGTTATGTAGGTGACTGGGTGACATTTTGTGTGGACAAAAACAGCATAAAACCGGATGCGTAGCAAAGCATGATTAAATTAATTACCCAGCTACAGTCATTTTGAGAAACATTGAGAAATAGTTTGGTTGATTTTATTGTCAAATGAAACAGTATTCTATCTTTGATTAGCAGCTAGCAAGCTATAGCTAACTTGTAGCTTGCTAGCTAGTTAGCTAGCTCCCATGCCAATTTAAAGTGTTTCTAAAAGAACATCTAAGTCGGAAATATGAAGTTATTTCAGAATGTCTCATTATGTTATCTAGCTATCCCTAGTTAGAGCATGTGTTTTCACTTATTGCATCTGCATGCTTGTTGCGTTCTCCCTGGTGCACTTGTTTGTTCGTGAGCTGGCTGTTCATCCTAAATAGTATAACTGACTCTGTTAAAAACAGTTGTAGCATGTATGCAACAGTGATCATTAGTTTTTTTTTAATGCAAAAGTTAAAATAGGTATATTCCAATCAGCGACTGCATTGGCTCAAGTAGAAGAAGCAGGAACGAGTGTATAACAAATAGAAATTCCCTTAAAAACAAAACTAATATCCAATGAAAACTCCTCCAGTGGCATTCCATATTTTCTCATCAGGGTTTGATGTTTCATTACTGCAAACACAGAAGTCTCCAAGGACATTGAAAACACAATTGTACAGATATTTATGAACCTCAACTATAAGGTCACTACAAAGCAATTTGGGTCTGCTTTGGCGAATGTGCAATGTTGCAGAAAATACTTAATATCATTATTAGCACATTGTTATAAATCTCTGTACTTTGAAAGCAGCTTGCAAATCTGCAGTCATATATTATTTATTGAAGAGCCTTCCAACCACCCCAAACTGCATCTGTCAGACTGTGTGTGTGTGTGTGTGTGTGTGTGTGTGTGTGTGTGTGTGTGTGTGTGTGTGTGTGTGTGTGTGTGTGTGTGTGTGTGTGTGTGTGTGTGTGTGTGTGTGTGTCTCACAGAGGTGTCTTGCCCATAGGGGGTACAAGGGTGCGTAGTAAAGTATTCACACCCCTCTACATTTTGTTGTGTTACAGACTGCATTTAAAGTTGATTAAATTGAGATTTTGCGTCACTGATCTACACACAATACCCCATGATGTCAATGTGGCATTTTGTTTGTAGAACATTTTAGAAATGCATAAAACCTTTAAAGCTGAAATGTCTGGCTGAAGTGTTCAAGCCCTTTGTTATGGCAAGCCTAAATACGTTCAGGAGTAAAGTTCCATGGACTCATTCTGTGTTCAAAAATAGTGGTTAACATGATTTCTGAAGAATGCTAGGCATATGGTGCACGTCACTACTTCACATGAGAGGCATTTGAACGTAAAAAAAAATGTTTTTAATTCAAATGTGTTTTCTTGGCAGAAATATATTTATATATATATATACACTGTATATACTGTATATAGGTAACAGTCTAGCAATATAGGTTGTTCTCATCGCAAGTTAAATCATACTGTTAGCTAGCTAGCTAATTTTAGCTGCCTGGCTTGCTAGCTAATATTATGTGTATGATCTACGTAGTAATATTGCAGTACATTCAGAAAGTATTCAGAACACTTGACTTTTGCCACATTTTGCCACAATCCAAGACAGGATTGTGTCAAGGCACAGATCTGGGGAAGGGTACCAAAACTATTCTGCAGTATTGAAGGTCCCAAGAACACAGTGGTCTCCATCATTCTTAAATGGAAGAAGTTAGGAACCACCAAGACTCTTCCTAGAGCTGGCTGCCCGGCCAAACCGAGCAACAGGGGGGAAGGGTCTTGGTTAGGGAGGTTACCAAGGAACCGATGGTCATTCTGACAGAAATCCAGAGTTTCTCTGTGGCAATTTGGGGGAACCTTCCAGAAGGACAACCATCTGAATGTACATGAGTGGCCCAGCCAGAGCACGAACTGGAACCCGAACGAACATCTCTGGAGAGACCTAAAAATAGCTGTGCTGCGACACTCCCCATCCAACCTGACAGAGCTTGAGAGGATGTACTGAGAACAATGGGATAAACTCCCCAAATACAGGTGTGCCAAGCTTGTAGCGTCATACCGAAGAAGAATCAAGGCTATAATCACTGCCAAATGTGCTTCAACATGTACTGAGTAAAAGGTCTGAATACTTATGTAACTGTTGTATTTCCGTTTTGTATTTTTTATAAATTTGCTAAAATTGATAAAAAACTGTATTTGCTTTGTCACTGTGGGGTATTGTGTGTAGATTGATGAAGAAGAAAAAAAACAATTTAATACATTTTTGAATAAAATTGTAGCATAACAAATTGTGGAAAAAGTCAAGTGGGCTAAATACTTCCCGAAAGCACTGTATTAGTATCTCAAAAAGACAGTTGCATTAGTAGCTATAGCCTAATGTTAGCTAGCTAGTTAACATTGAAAACAGTTGGTTAGTTTTAATCAATCAAATGTATTTATAAAGCTCTTTTTATATCAGCAGATGTCACAAAGTGTTATACAGAAACAGCCTTATTCTAAAATTGATTAAATAGTTTTTTAAAAATAAATGTATAAAAAATACTAAATGGAAAGTTGGCTTTTCATAGCCGAGAATTCAGAGGTCGAGACAGCATGTGCGGTAGAGAGGGAGAGAGAGTCGAAAACAGCAGGTAGCTAGACAAAGTAGCATGCTCATCTGGACAAGGCAACACGTCTAGTGAACAGGTCAGGTTTCCCTAGTCACAGGCAGAACCATTAAAACTGGAGCAGCAGCACAACCAGGTGGACTGGGGACAGCCAGAAGTCTCCAGGCCAGGTAGTCCTGAAGCATGACTCTAGTGCTCAGGTCCTCCAGGAGGGGAGGGAGAGAGAGAGAATTAGAGGGAGCATACTTAAATTCACAGAGGACACCAGATAAGACAGGAGAATTTCACCAGATATAACAGACTGACCCTAGTCCCCTGGCACATAGACTATTGTAGCATAGATACTGGAGACTGAGACAGGGATGGGTCGGGGGACACTGTGGCCCCGTCCGATGATACTCCCAGACAGGGCCAACCAGGCAGGATATAACCCCACCCACTTTGCCAAAGCACAGACCACCAACTGACTACCCTGAGGTATAGGCCACAAAGGTCTCATCCACCGCACAAGCCTGAGGTAGCACAAAACCGGCCAGGAAGACCACGTCTGTGACTCAACCCACTCACGTGACACACCCCTCCTGGAGACGGCATGGAAGAGCACTAGTAAGCCAGTGACTCAGCCCGTGTAATAAGGTCAGTGTCCAGCAGAGAGAGGGGAGCCGGCCAGGAAGATACAGCAATAGTAGTTCGTCGCTCCAGTATCTAGCCATTCGTCTTCGCACCCCTAGGCCAGACTACACTGAATCATAGGACCTACTGAAGAGATGAGTATTCAGTAAAGACTTAAAGGTCGAGACTGAGTCTGCATTTCTCACATGGATAGGCAGATCATTCCATAAAAATTGAGCTCTGTAGGAGAAAGCCCTGCCTACAGCTGTTTGCTTAGAAATTCTGGGGACAATAAGAAGGCCTGTGTCTTGTGACTGTAGCTTACTTGTAGGTATGTACGGCAGGACCAATCGGAAAGGTACGTAGGATCAAGCCCATGTAATGCTTTGTAGGTAAGCAGTAAAACCTTGAAATCAGACATAGCCTTAACAGGAAGCCAAGGTAGGGAGGCTAGCACTGGAGCAACATGATCAAATATTTTGGTTCTAGTCAGGATTCTAGTAGCCGTGTTTAGCACTAAGCACTAAGTTTTACTTAATCTAAAAGTGACAAAAGCATTTCTGCATCATTTTTGAGAAAAAAGTTTCAGATTTGAGCAACGGTGCAAAGATGTAAAAAAGCTGTCCTTGAAATATTATTGATATGTTCGTCAAAAGAGAGATCAGGGTCCAGAGTAATGCCAGACTGAAGCATTTCGTATACATTATTTGTCTTCAGCTTTTTCAAAAACAATTGAAAGGAATGGGAGATTTGATTTAGGCCAATAGTTTTTTAACATTTTCTGGGTCAAGGCTTTATTACTGCCACTTTTATTGAGTTTGGAATACATCCGGTCGATAGGGAGCCATTTATTATGTTCAACATAGGAGGGCCAAGTACAGGAAGTACTGTAGCTCTTTCAATAGTTTAGTTGGAATACGCAGATTCAAAATGGAGTCCGTAATTTGCATTCTAATGATCATGATATTTTCATCAAAGAATTTCATGAATTTATCACTGCTGAAGTGAAAGTTATCCTCCCTTGTTGAATACTGCTTTTTAGTTAGCTTTGTGACAGTATCAAAAATATATTTTTCTCCTCAATTAGGTTGGAAAAATAGGATGATCGAGCAGAAGTGAGGGCTCTTCGATATTACACGGTACTGTCTTTCCAAGCTAGTCGTAAGACTTCCAGTTTGGTGGAGCGCCATTTCCATTCCAATTTTCTGTTTTCCCATGAGCAAATTTCTTGTGACAAATGTTTTTTGTTTTTAGGGGCGCGACTGCTTCTAGGGTATTACGCAAGGTTAAATGAAGATCCTCAGTTAGGTGGTTAACCATACTCCGACGTCCTTGGGTAGGTGGAGGGAGTCTAAAAGGGCATCTAGGAATCTTTGGGTTTTTCGAGAATTTATAGCTTTTATGGGATTTTGATGTTGCTTGGTTGGGGCCTGAGCAGATTATTTGTTGCGATTGCAAACATAAATAAATGATGGTCCGATAGTCTAGGATTACGAGGAACAACAATTAGATCCACAATATTTATTCCACGGGACAACACTACATTTCCAAGTGAATATTTAAGTGACCAATACTGTGACTATTATATGCCATGACTACAAGGTTCGATAGGAATTCATGCAACTCAGGGAGGATTGCTGTAAACAGCCCAGGAGGGCTGTAACCGTATCTATAATAAATGATTGAGTTGGCTGCATAGATTTCATGACTAGAAACTAAAAAGACTAAAAGCGGTAATTTTCTTTTCATTGAAATTAGTTGTCATAAATGTTAGCAACACCCCCGCCTTAGCGGGATATGCAGGGTATATGATCACTAGTGTAACCAGGAGGAGATTTGACACAGTAAATTCAACAGGCTTGAGCCATGTTTCAGTCAGGCCAATCACATCAAGATTATGATCAGTGATTATTTCATTGACTATGACTGCCTTGGAAGTGAGGGATCTAACATTAAGTTACACTATTTTGATATGTGAGATATCACAATCTCTTTCAATAAGGATGGGATTGGAGGAGGTCTTTATTCCAGTGAGATTGCTAAGGCAAACACCGCCATGTTTTGTTTTGCTCAACCTAGATCGGGGCACAGACACGGTCTCAATGGGGATAGCTGAGCTGACTAAACTGACTGTGCTAGTGGCAGACTTCACTAAGCTGGCAGGCTGGCTACCAGCCTGCTGCCTGGCCTGCACCCTATCTCATTGTGGAGCTAGAGGAGTTAGAGCCTTGTCTATGTTCGTAGATAAGATGAAAGCACCCCTCCAGCAAGGATAGAGTCCGTCACTCCTCAGCAGGCCAGCCTTGAAGTCCGTCACTCCTCAGCAGGCCAGGCTTGGTCCTGTTTGTGGGTGAGTCCCAGAAAGAGGGCCAATTATCTACAAATTCTGCCTTTTGGGAGGGGCAGAAAACAGTTTTCAACCAGCGATTGAGTTGTGAGACTCTGCTGTAGAGCTCATCACTCCCCCTAACTGGGAGGGGGCCAGACAATTACTTGATGCCGACACATCTTGGTAGCTGATTTACATGCTGAAACTATGCTTGGTGACCTCTGACTGTTTCATCCTAATATTGTTGTTGCCGACGTGGATACTAATATCCCTATACTCTCTAAACTCAACAGTTTTAGCCTTAGAAAGCCCCATCTTCAGATTAGCCTTTACGTCGGAAGCCCTGTACCCTGGTAAACAGTGTATGATCGCTGGATGATTCTTTTTAAGTCTAATATTGGAGTCACCAATGACTAGGGTTTTTCAATTTGTCAAAGCTGATGGTAGGAGACTTCGGCAGCTCAGACTTCGTAAGGGGTGGAGGAGAGACCTGAGATTTTGTTACATAGGACCGAATCGACGTGGTAGGTCAGAACGATTATCTGTAAGGTCCCTCAATCGAGTAGTGAATTTCAAGAACAGATTTAACCACAAAGACCAGGGAGGTTTAAAATTGCCTCAGGAAAGAAAGGCACTGATTGGTAGATGTGAAAAATATATCCCTTTGAGCATGGTGAAGTTATGAATCATGCTTTGGGTGGTGTATTAATACACTCAGTCACTACAAAGATACAGGCATCCTTCCTAACTAAGCTGGCGGAGAGGAAGGAAACTGCTCAGGGATTCCACAATGAGGACAATGGTGATTTTAAAACAGTTAAAACAGTTTAATGGTTGTGATATGAGACAACATTGTAGTTACTCCACAATACTAACCTAATTGACAGAGTGAAAAGAGCATCCTGTTTGCAACAAGGCACTTGTCCTGAATACAAAGAGTTATGTTTGACAGTAGGACAATAATCTAAAACACAAAGCCAAATATACACTGAGTTTCATACCAAGATGACATTGAATTTTCCTGAGTGGCCTAGTTACAGTTTTGACTTAAATAGACCTGAAAATCTATAGCGAGACTTAAGAAATGATCAACAATCAATTTGACAGAGCTTGAAATATTTTTCAAAGAATAATGGACAAATATTGTACAATCCAGGTGTGCAAATCTCTTAAAGACTTACCCCAAAAGCCGCCAAAGGTTCTTCTACAAAGTATTGACCCAGAGGTGTGAATACTTGTATAAATTAGGTATTTATCTATTTAATGTTCAATACTTTAGCAAAAATGAATAAAAACATGTTTTCAATTGTCATTATGAGGTACTATGGGGTATTTTCTTTAAATGTAACCCTTTTGAATTCAGGCTGTAATACAACAAAATGTGGAATAAGTCGAGGGGTATAACTATTATTATTTTTAAATAAATGAAGTACTACACTTCATTCTTAGTTTGCAGAGAGGGAACACTGTCTGGACATGGTAAAGAGAACCCTGCCCCACCCCCACCCCTATTCTCCCTAGTAAGTGGTTCGTTCCAAAGTGCACAACGGAGCAAAGATATGCTAGGCAGGACGCTATATACTCTAGTGTGTGCAGACCTTTACATCAGTGGAGGAGGAGAGAGAGAGTTTTGAGTGACACACACAGCGTTTTATTTTATTTTAGCTGCCCATGATGGGCAGGACTCGCAGGAGGTATGTTTACGAATACATTTGATCAAACTATGTAGCTTATGGATTCCATCTTGATGAATAAATAAAACAAAAATGTTCTGTTGTTTCTCTATAATTCTAGCCACCCAGCAATTTTATGAAGTTGGCTTTAGCTAGCCAGCTAGATAGGTTCCCAATCTCCCTACCTCATAACTAGCTACCAAGTCATTTCAGGCTATCAATCAAGTTAAAGTAGTTTGTCTAACTATGTTAGCTGGCATGCCCGTTGGAAAGGTTGATAGAGAATACTACAATTAATTATTGGGTTATGATACTATATACCAATGTGGCAGTTGTACCAAACTCCCAATGCATAAAAGTTATTAAATAATAATTCATTAAAGAGGTATGCTTAGATAACCTGTGCCTAGAAATATACAATATATATTATATGGAATTAGTCATAATGATATGATTATGGCTCTAGATTGCAGTAAAAGCTGTTTCAGGTGTTTGAAAAATGATAAATTAAAAGAATTCCTGAAGGGTGACAGCCCCCCTACTAACCACACCCTGTCCATCCTCACGCACTTCATGCCCCCTCTAAAATATTGGGTGCATGACGTCCCTGTATGTGTGTGAGTTCCGGCGCTCGCATGCGTATTGCTTTGTGTGTAGTTGTTTGTGTGTGATGTGAGTGTTCTCCACATGCATTACTATGCACCTATTCCAACACATTGTGGTAGACAGCTGACAAAGAGTCTGTGAGTTAATTGAATACCTCTCAGAGTTAGGCATCCATTCATTTCTTATTACCCTCTCCCTCTATCTCATCCCCCCTGTAGAAATAAAATTTGATTGGGCCAGAGAAACACGTTGTCAGAAAGTACAATGTGATTAAGCATACTCTGTCTTGCCAGCGGTCAATAATTCATTCAACTTCACTATCAGACTGGCTTAGGAGGTGCAGCTGTTTAGGGCAGCCCCTTGTTTTGACAGATAACACATTTTGCTTTGAGGATGAACAGAAACCACATAGGGCATCCATACTATTGCATGACAGGTTTCATGCAGAAGCAGAGGCACATGTTGATGCATGGCATTGACAGAAACCAGAGATGGCACGGCCCCACAGATTGAGTGGCCTTTTAACACAGTGCTGAACATGGCCGGGTGTATGTCACCCTTAGAACTACAAAAAACATGAAACACATTTGGTTTTCTGGCATGTGTGAAAAATGTCACATTCTTTCACTTAAAATGTTTATGAGTGAGACTTAAGTGATTTTTGGACACATGTAAGAACTTCATATGTTGACAAAAAATTCCCCACTTCACAATTGTTTTTATAGTTTAATTTTTCACCACTTCCAGCTACATCTGGTCTCCCATCCAGGACTGACTCTGCTTAACTTCAGAGGCAAACCAGCAGTGGGATGCAAGGTGCTATGATGCTGGAATGAATGTGCCGAAAACTACAACTGGAAAAAGGCAGAGAAAGCAAAGGCCAGGGTGAAATAACCAAAGATAGAGGAAATGGCTTTATCATAAAAAATGTAATAATTTGCATCCATTTACAATGCATTTCCTCTCGCATTTAAACATTTTTTATTTTATTTGCAATACTAAGAATTTTGTTTCTCGACTTAAGACGTTTTGCTTGATAGAGGTAACTTACAAACTAGAGGATTGCAACATTTAATAACAATATTACTATATTAAAGGTGTTTAAAGCAGCAATCCTTAATTGAAACATTAACAAAGTGTTCTCCCTGCCACAATTTCAGTAAAAAGCTGAGCGATGGGGCTGGAGAAATGCAACCATTATGCTATGGACGTAAGGACTGACCAAATTATAGTTTTAGCCATGTTTTTAGGCTTTACTTCATTTACAAACATTGGAGTTTTCACTTTCACATGTGGAATTAGAAGTTCACATATAAAACACAATCACGTGTAAAAATCGAATTTTAAGTTTCATATGTGAAACTGTAGTATGGCTGGAGAGTTCAAAGTTTCTCACTCCTTCAGCTGTGATAACAGGGTGCTAATGACAAGCTTCTTCTTCCCAGCCTGTGGTCTCCTCTGCTGGAGGAGGGCATGCGGTTATTGTTGGTACCCCAGGGAAGGTAGGCATGAAGCAGGCAAACAGCAGTGACCAACCATCAGGCAATGAGGTCTTTCCAAGAAACCCACATCCTACTGTGAGGCCTTTCCAGGAAAATTATATCCCACCATTTTTTATTTAACCAGGCAAGTCAGTTAAGAACAAATACATTTTACAGTGACAGCCTAGGAACAGTGGATTAACTGCCTTGTTCAGGGGCAGAATGACTGATTTTTACCTTGTCAGCTCGGGGATTTTATCTAGCAAACTTTCGGTTACTGGCCCAACGCTCTAAACACTAGGCTACCCTGCCGCCTCCATTAACACAGTACATATCGAAGCAGACATGCAGAATGACGCAAGTATCAGCACACACAGTCACAGATTAGCACACACAGAACAGTCAATAGTAGCACGCTAAGACAAACCTAAACACACACAGAACACCCACTCTCTCTCTCATCACACTGACACAGAGCATCACCATCTCTGCTCGTCCACATCCGGCTGTCAGTCATGTGTCTGTGGGCCATCCCATTGCTGTGTCACACTGTGCTAATGGAACCTCCAGCGCAACACATGAGATCATGACTTCCTGCAAATGAGCCATGATGAGAGGGCCGGCAGGCATGCCACATCAAAGCAAAGCCCTGGACGTGTGAGTAAACACCCAGAGTAGCCAGAGTCCCTCATTAATGCACTACCACCTCCTGACGACAAGTGATCCACTAAAGGGAATCAGCATCCATTTAACACTACATTAGAGACATGGCCCTGGCAAAAAACAACAATAAATATTCACAATATCCCACCATACAGCTGGAAGTGGGATTTTCAACCCCAAAACACTGACATGTACAAGGAATCAAACACGTAGATAGACACAAGCAATGAACTACAACCTAGAGCAACATAGATGCAGATATAATACACAATTACAGACTCAGACACAAACATAGACATGAATGGAGACAGACAGTTTAAACACAACCAGAAAACGAAATAATAATAATAATAATACAAATTAAACAGCAACCTCCTGTCTTTCCCCCAACCCTAATCTGATCTTGACAGCTACAGTGAGCTCCAAAGGTATTGGCACGGTGGCACATTTGAAATGGTACAATGACTATGATGTTAAAGTGAAAACTGTCAGCTTTAATTTGAGGATACTTTCCTCCATATCGGGTGAACCGTTTAGAAATTACAACACTTTCTGTACATAGTCCCCCCCATTTTAGGGGACCAAAAGTATTGGGACAAAATCACTTACAGGTATATGTTCATTATAGTTGGCAAAGGTTTAGTGTTTGGTCACATATTCTTAGCACGCAATGATTATACCAAGCTTGTGACTACACACTTGATGGACGCATTTTCTGTTAGTTTTGGTTGTGTTTCAGATGATATAGTGCCCAATAGAAATGAATGGTAAATAATGTATTGTGTCATTTTGAAGTCACTTTTATTGTAAATAAGAAAATGATATGTTTCAAACATGTAATGTTGATGCTACCTTGATGCTGCATATACTGTGTAAGTGAAATTGTCCAAATACTTTTGGTCCTTTATAATGGGAGGACTGTACAAAAAGTGGTGCAATTTCCAAATGGTTCACCCGATATGGATGAAAGTACCCTCAAATTAAAGCTGACAGTCTGCACTTTAACCTCAGAGTCTTTGTATTTTTTCAAAGCAACAAACCATTTGTCACTGTCCCAATACTTTTGGAGCTCACTGTATATGTCTATTTGTTTGTTGTTTATTTTTTCGTTTGTGACTTTGTTTGTTTTCTTCTCAACAGAACACTCCATTTAATGATAAGGTTGGAATCCATGACGTGCTTCTGCTCTCTCCTCTGATCTGTGAAAACACATTGGCTCTGCCTCAAGAAGGATGGCTGGAAATGAAAAATGAATCATTTAGATTGTGACACACTCTGCCATGGAAATCTGTCAGCACACAGGGCTAGGTTTAGACTCCAGTCTACTGTCTCTACAGCCATAGGAGGGATGGAACAACTGCTAGAACCACATGCATGACTGCAGCTCTCTCCACAAGCCTAGATCCTCCAGGCTCCACAATGATACCGTATAGAATCCAAAAGTGTCACGTTCTGACCTTTATTTCCTTTGTTTTGTCATTATTTAGTATGGTCAGGGCGTGAGTTGGGTGGGCAGTCTATGTTTGTTTTTCTATGATTTGGGTATTTCTATGTTTCGGCCTAGTATGGTTCTCAATCAGAGGCAGGTGTCATTAGTTGTCTCTGATTGAGAATCATACTTAGGTAGCCTGGGTGTCACTGTGTGTTTGTGGGTGATTGTTCCTGTCTCTGTGTTTTGCACCAGATAGGGCTGTTTTGGGTTTTCACGTTTTTGTTATTGTTAGTCTGTTCATGTGAAGTGATTTATTAAAACATGAATCAAAATAACCACGCTGCGCTTTGGTCCGCCTCTCCGTCAATGGAAGAAATCCCTTACAAAAAGCCTCTGGAATAGTGTTCCTATCAAATAATCTGTGTTTTAGAGATGTAGGATCTTAATATGAGCCAGTTTGCTACAGCAGGAAAATAATCCTGCAGCAACAGGAACTGTGAATTATTATGTGGATTACAATGATTGGCCATTTTTTTTGTAGGGCTTGATATATTTTGCATTAGGGCAAATCAAGTAAGACATTTTAAAGTGAAAATTACACATTTTAGAAGCCTTTTTTTAGCCTTGAGTACACTACAAGTTAGCATTTTCTGCTGTGCCGGAAAATTCTCAGCAACAAAAGAGTGATCAAATGATGATCCTACATCTGTATGTTGTTGACCGTAATTGTCACGTGTTGCTCTCCTTTAGATTTCATCAAATTGGAGACGAGGCCTTTTTTGTGTGTATTTCCTTTACGTTTATTATATACGGTATATTTGTGTGCATTATTCTAATTCTGGATGATTATGGTTTGCTGTGTTTCTCCCTCTTGAGTTTCCTAACTGATTGATTATAGACTCCTCCCCCTTGGCTGGCCTCCTTGGAGACGGGAGTTGGCCCAGGTCTGCCTGAGATTATTGGTTTATTAAAAATCCTTAACCTTCATAACCTTGTCGCGGTGGTGGCCTGGGATCGCAGAAACCTGTCTTTGACATAATCATTTTCACCCATGGTACAAATGGAGGCATAACATATTAAAGTGGCAGTGCAGTCATTGATTTTCCTGTTTTTTAAATTATATTTTCCCACTAAGGTCGAAATAACACAGAAATTGTCAAAATGACCAATGACTAGTTTTTTATTTGCATTTGTATTCTCCTTCTTTGAAGGGGTAAGCGGGGTAGTCTCTAGAGTCTAGACGATACAGGGCTGTGTATGCAAATATATTGACATTAATATCAACACGCCCACACAATCAGACTCAGCATTTCAATGGCAAATATATTTTTCATTATTTTCATAAAATAAACACACACATGGATGTATTGGACATACACTAATTTAAACATTTAAACTGTTGATTAAACATGCATAGTAAGAGCTGGAAATCAGAAAAGCACTGTTATTTCTGAAAATGGTGCAGTGAATAATAATCATATAATTATTTGGTGGGTGCTTATATTTGTCCCATGTACAAGTGTGTATTATACACATGTGTGAATTGGACATGTGTCTGGATTCTAGGGAGATCTCTGGACCGTGCTCACTGAGCATCCAGCATTTATTTATTTAAAGAATGAAAGACTTGCTATTAATTTCCAATTTGTGTTTTTCTTTTCAAATGTAGATGACATTTCACAGTTCAGTATCCAAGTAACAATGACAGACCTGGCCTTTTCCAATGAAAAGAGAGAGAGAGAGAGAAAAAAGAAGAGGGAGAGCGAGAGAGGCATGGTCAATTACACGCTTGACATGCTAAATCAAAATGGTTCCATCTAACTGCTTTTCTTCTGCTCTATTCCCCCTCAGATCATATAATGATCAGGATAATAGATATTAATAGAATAGCCATCCCTGTACAGTTCACTCATGCACAAATGTCTAATATCACATATGTGAATGGAGCAACTATGACAGGAAATAAAATATTTCTCCACAATTAGTGGTGGGTGTGGGAGCAATAATGTTGCCCCAGTGAGTTGCACCTGATGGGGTCAGAGGTGCCAAGCTGGGGCCCAGGGACTCCAGGTGGCCCCATCAGGTCCCCAGCTCGAATGTCAACAGGGGCCAATGTGAAGTGGGCTCAGTCTGTTTGTGCAGACTGGTGAGTCATAGAAGTCAAAACTTGTTGACATCCTCCCTTCACTCAATAGATCTACACACTTGAGAGGATACTGCAAGGTTCATTTGATGGATTAAAAAAAATAGTATACTTGGGTCCAGGATGCTAAGCAATACCAGGCAAGCAATGTTTTTAACTGTTCTGAAACTCCTATGCACACTTGTATTCCTTCACATGGCCCTTTTTTCACCTTTGGTTCTCCCTTAGCTTTCCTAAAATAACAGGTGCCAACCCTTCTGCCCTGAATGTAGAAACATATAATTAGTTTGGTCGTCACAGTTTCTGTCATTATTTGGCCTGTCCATTGTTCTGGCAAAGGCTGAACTGTCTGGAGAGAGTTAATGATTCGATGGAGAGTACTTCTGAGGTTCCAGTGTCAGTGTTTCACTACTGTTTTTGTTCTCTTCCTCTCCCCAGAGTTCAATCATTAGAGGCTATTTTCAGCAAATCTAAAATAGACAGTGGGAAAAGGGTCCACAAGCAAGGTCCTTATAGAGAGGCAGCCAACATATGGCAACTATGGTGGAGACTCCTCCTTAATATTGTAATTTTAAAAGTTCCAAAAGAGCCCTGTTTATACCTGGTGCTAACACTGGTCCATTGTCCTGATCTTGTCTACATTCGGATTGTGCCCCATTTTCCTGAAATGTGTCTGATATTAAAATGTGTCTGATATCCATCCACTGAGTCTGCATTGTGACCAGATTTCCTGGTCCCTTCCTTTATGCAAATTATTTCACAGCTATTCTTTCAAAATAATATTCATTTATTTTAAGATACATATTGATGTAATCAGTCAATGGTGCTACCTGTCAATGATTTTAGAGGGCAGAATAATTGTGATTTAAATAGTTTCTCTGTCCAGATCTGTCGACACTTGTAAGATATCCAGACACAATGCGTGTCTGACTACATCTGGAGGTGTAGTCAGACAGGCAATATAAAATAACCAATGATGTGGTGTGGGGAGACATTGTGCAGTTCAATGATGAAGAAATATAGCATTGTTGTCTGATGAAAACCTTGTAACTAAATTTATTGAAAGCAGTAAATCAACTTGATGTACTCTGAACATTTCATAACTCTAGGACTCAGGAAATGTATTCAAAATAGCCTCTAAAGTTTCCTAATTGTATGTTCATTAATGGGAAAATATGGTAATTTTGGGGGGAGATAAGTGGTTTCATCAGACAGCGACAATAAGCTAGTCATACAAGAGCATATTCCTATTAGAAATCCATATTCAAACATATTGAACAAGCCAAAATTACTTTCCTTTGGTCAGTATGCCGTATTTAGCTAAAAGAGATCATGAGGCATTTGAAAAAGGCAGTTTGAAAAAGCCTGGTTTAAAGGCCTTCCTACATCTTAGCACACCTGGTGATGACAACTCTGACAAATGTGCTGGAGTACATTGTCAGGAATGTCTATTCCACATAGAGCCTTGTACCATCAAATCCCTTCCAATTTAAAGATACCATTAGCATCCACTTGCAGTATACTGCCCCTATATCTAATGGAAACCTATCTGAAGCTGATTGTGATTTTTTGATTGTAAGCTTTATCATCCATTTGCCAGTGGGATTTAAATAGTCTATAGACAGCCTAGCTGTGTGCTGTGTCACATATCTGGGATAACCCACAATGTATCTGGATGGCAATACAGATTTCCCATTGCTAGAGACATGCAGTTGACCAGCCTTCTCATAAACTAGATGTAACATATTAAACGTAAATCCGTGACACTCAAATGAGTATGATATGTTAAGTTTGGTATGGTTACACAAGACAGAAGGTTACTTAAGGCACAATTGAAAGGAGGGAGGTTGGTCGGGGTGGATGGGTTGGCGTATAACGCAGCAACCCGAAGGTAGCATGTTCGAATCTCATCCCGGACAACTAGCATTTTAGCCAATTAGCAACTTTGCAAGTACTTACTACGTTTTTTTAGCTAATTTGCAACTACTTGGCATTTTGAATAACCCTTCCCCATAACCATAACTCTTTTACTGAACCCTTCTCTAACCTTAACCGTTGAACCTAACATTTTAATAATAATAATATTTTATATTTTTCTTTATTTTTCAATTTCATGATATCCAATTGGTAGTTCCAGTCTTGTCCCATCGCAATTGGTAGTTACAGTATTGTCCCAGTCTTGTCCCATCGTTACAGCAGACTCGGGAGAGGCGAAGGTCGAGAGCTGTGCGTCCTCCGAAACACGACCCCGCCAAACTGCACTTCTTCTTGACACAATGCTCACATAACTCGGAAGCTAGACGCACCAATGTGTCAGAGGAAACACTGTACACCTGGCGACCATGTCAGCGTGCATTGCTCCCGGCACACCACAGGAGTCATGGGACAAGGACAACCCTTAACCCGGACGACGCTGGGCCAATTGTGTTCTGCCTCATGGATCTCCTGGTCGCGGCCGGCTGCGACACAGCCTGGGATTAAACCAGGATTTGTTGTGACCCAGCTAGCACTGCGATGCTGTGCCTTAGACCACTGCACCACCCAGGAGGCCCTAACTCCTAATCTTAACCCTAACCCTATCCTTAACCCCTAACCCTAACCCCTAGCCTAGCTAACATAAGCCAGCTAGCTAATGTTAGCGTTATCCACGTAGCCAATATTAGACACAACAAATTAGAATTCGTAACATATATTACATTTTGCCAATTCGTAAAATATCATACATGTTGTATGTTTTGCACATTTGTAACATGTCAAACAAATTGGAATTCATAACATGTCATACAAAATGGAAGATAGACATCCAAAAATGAATATATACCATACGAAACATAACATATCATAATACATGGAGTGTTTCGGATTTACATACATAATCATATGAAATGCTATGAGACCAGGTTGAGTTGACAGGCTTGAGGGACAGATGGGTCCATCCTTACC